>NW_010325913.1:0-5573 GCF_000700745.2 Antrostomus carolinensis | reverse complement strand
CTTGGTCCTTGGTTGATCAGACCCACCCCCAATGCTCTACACAGAAAGCAGCATGGTCCAGAGCCCTCCAAAATTAAGGCAGAGTTAAGGACATGAGTATGACAAGAAATAGCCCCTCATTCTCCACAGCATCGTGGCTCAGAGGGAGCAATGTGCTCTCAGAGGTGGCATCTCAAGGTTCCCTTTATGGCATTTAGAAGAGAAAAGCAGCTCCCCAGCTACAAGGGTTTTCTCCAGCTGCTCTTGGGCTGCTCCACCATCAGTTCTCTGCTCATGGAGAACAAATCAAGCAGCAAACCACTGAGGTTTACTGCATGGCTGCCCTCCCCACCGCTCCTCAGGTACATGGTACTGTAATAGGATTTGCTCCACATCCCTGGAAACCCCTCTGAGGAGGATGTGGGGTTTTCAGGGCATTAACTCCTTCATGCACCAGAGAAGGTGAAACCCCAGCGTGGCCACATCCAGCCCAGGCTTTGCTGAGTGCCTTGGCCAGGGCACTGCAGTGATGGGAAGGGGATGGATGGTGTGATAGTTTAATTGGGCTGGCAGCCAAACAGCTACCTGCACCCCCTTTTCCCCCCACCCACGGAATCGGGGAGAGAATTGGAGGGATAAAGGTGAGGAGACTTGTAGGTTGAGATAAGAAGAATTTAATAATTGGAGAAAATAAAATTAAAATAATAATGATAACAATAATAATGATGATAACTATATATGTATATAAAAATGAGTGATGCACTCATTAGCATATCCAACTGTCAATTCTGGGGTTTGCTATTTACTACACTTTCCCCCCCCCTCCCAGTCCTTTGCACTTTCAAACTACCCAAACATGATGTCCTCGTACCTTATCAACCTTCTCCTCATAACAAATCCCACACTGAAACCAAACCACAGTGCTTGCTAAGAGGAAAATGAACTCTGTCCTAGTGAAACCAGGACAGAGGGAGATCCAGCCTTCCCTCAGGGAGGGGGGATGTGGACAAAGGACACGGGGGAAAATCATCTCGGGGGACACAGCAGCGCTGAGGGGAGGGGAGCCCATACCCAGGCTTGGACCTGCTGTTGCTGCCCTGAGACCACCAGCTTCTCCCCTGTGAGGGGCACCAGGGCTCTGCCCGGGGCCGGTGTCCTGTGTGCCACGGGCTCTGTCCCCAGCACAGCCCTGGTCACCCCATGCCAGGCTCACTGGAGCTGCCAAAACTTTTCTCCATTCTCATCCCATTGCTGGAGCCATTGTTTAACAGCAGGAGATACCAGCTGGGATCCCTCAAACCAGTGGATTGAATCAGAGAACAACTTGCCTCTCCCAAAGAGGGGGTTTCAGCATGCCTGTGCATGTGGCTCTCTGCCTGTGGGTCTTGCTGGTTTGACTGGGAGAGTCTCCAGCACGGAGAGCTGGTGGTGGGGCTGCACCTCACTCCAAGCGGGGAGCACTCATGGCAGTGCCACCACTGTGTCTGGGGACTGTGGAGCTGCAGGGAAGCTGAGAACTCACCTACTGATGGGTGCGGAGGTGGGAAAGTGGTGTGAGAGCAGAGGTGGGTGCTCAGGGCTCTCCAGCCCACAGCAGGATGTGTTCCCTCCCAAACATCCCTGCATCCCCTCCCAAACATCCCTACATCCCTGCCCAGAACATCCCTGCATCCCTGCCCGGAACATCCCTGCATCCCTGCCCAGAACATCCCTACATCCCCTCCTAACCATCCCTGCATCCCCTCCTAACCATCCCTGCATCCCCTGCCAGAACATCCCTGCATCCCTGCCCGGAACATCCCTGCATCCCCTCCTAACCATCCCTGCATCCCTGCCCGGAACATCCCTGCATCCCCTCCCAGAACATCCCTGCATCCCCTCCTAACCATCCCTGCATCCCTGCCCAGAACATCCCTGCATCCCCTCCCAGAACATCCCTGCATCCCCTCCCAGAACATCCCTGCTCTGGGCTTGGGAAAGGGCAGCTTCCTAATGGTGTGTGTTTATCCCAAACAGCCGGGATTTGCCTTCACGCCAAACTAGAGGTTATTTGAGGCTGCTGTCTTCTTCATCAGATCCTCATGTTCCATTAAAAAAAAAACCAAACCAACCCAAAATAAAAGAATCTTCCAAATCAGGATAACAACAGCCTGTAACATCTTACGAGAAAAGCCCTCTGCCCCTGAAGCTCCATCATGGAGCACGCTGGGCTGAAACCCCAGAGCTGAAACTCAGCTCAGCTGCACAGCTCTGGGTGCCAAATCACTGAGGGATGTCTGAGGGCCACCGGGTCCTACACAGGGTCCCACTGCGTCCCCCACGGGGGCTGCACAGCCACTCTCCCCCCGTCTCCCCCATGGTGGTGGTCAGCCCTGCCCAGGTTCTGGTGCGAGGTGACAGGGACAGCCCAGGGCAGGCTGCGGGTGGGAGGTGGTTGGGAGGTGTTGGGGGGTCTCATCCCTGCAGACCAGGCAGATAAAGCCATCAGGGTCTGGAGTGACACCCCAACATGGGGCTGTGGGACCCCAGGGCTGCTGGGACCTTGGACTGGAGTGACTGGAAATGGGGAAGATACACAGCGCAGAGACTGAGACTATAAAGGGAGCTGAGGAAACTCATAAGGAGGTGTAAATTGGAACAATATGGGCTGTGTCGTGTCCTGATTTGGCTTCAGGGAATTAAGAGCTAATCTTTTCCCTGAGACCGGGATTGCTGGAGCTGTGAGTGCGGCACACGAGGGAGTTTGTGATCCCTGAGCAAAGGCAGCGAGTGCCAGTGCGGGAGATGCGGGGCTGAGGAGTTGGATGATTATTTTTACATTTGGTTTTTCTGTGGTTCTTGAGGTGCATGGTGACAGTAAAAGCCTCCTTCTGCTGATTTGCTTAAATGAAGGATCCCTGTGTGAGCTCAACCGAGAGAAATAGGTTACAAATTGGTGACAGTGGGTTGGAAATCGGTGGCAGTGGGTTGGAAACTGGAGGCATCTAGTAGGGCTCATATGCCAGTAATAAAAGCAATTCCTGCTTGGCAATGGGGGAACTGGAAGTGGATGGAGGTGGCTGGGCTGGGAAAGGAGCAGGGAACGATGCTCCAATCTCCTGCCCTTGACCCAACGTTGGGATTTGGCTCCTGGGACAGAGGTTTTCCTCCCTGCCTGCATTGCTCCTTTGCATGGAAATGTGAAATGAAAGCAAACATAGATGTGGGCTCACATCAATGTGTACAAACAAAGACATCAAGAAACTCCAGACCTCTCTGAAAACTTGGCGTTAGGATGATATAACACAACAATACGACATGGACTCTATCCATCTGAATGCTCTTCAAGAAAATTGGACTTGGGAGGGTTTTTTATTTGCTTTTTCTCAAAATTTTCTGTTATTGGTCCCATGAAGAGCTCTATTTCTGGGGTCTGCCCTTTCCTACCCCCATGCTGTCCCCACACTGAGCCCTGGCAGGGGTCTGCAGCTCTGGCCCATGCCCCAGCCCCTGCAGCCAGCCCCCTCCTCTCCCGACAAGTCTCCTTGTTATCTAGGTCAAAGATTAGCCCGAGCAAGAAAAAAAATTGAAGAGAAAGCAAAAGCCAGTGTCGTGCCGTTCATGCGGACATTATTTGCTGCTCACAGTGGAAAACACATCCCGCCTGTGCTTCAGTCCCCAGCCTTCCCCACCGCCTCACACACAGGAGGAGGAGGAGGAGGAGCAGGATTGCTGGTCATGGAGGGATCAGCATGACAGGATTGTCCCAGCCCTGGGACCACGCTGCAGCCCTCCCACCACCTTGGCCATCCCAGTTCATGATGCCCATGGATGCTCTGGGGATGGGAGCAAGCCTGGCTTCCCTGGGGCAGCCCTCAAGCCCCACAGGATTATCCCTGCATGGAAGAGCCCTCCCTGGAAATAAAATCCTTCCCTGGCAAGGCACCAAGTTCCATGTGCTCCCAACCCCAGGTCCAAGGGGATGCAGGAGATCAGCATCCTCGGGCTGTGCTGGGTGCTGGGATGGTGGGATGGTGGGCAGACCCTGGAAGGGTGCTGGGACACTGGGCATCCCCTGGAAGGGTGTTGGGACACTGGGCATCCCCTGGAAGGGTGCTGGGATGATGGGCAGCCCCCCAGGAAGGTGCTGGTCTTGCGGGAGCTGCCATGCAGGGGTGGCTCAGGCGGGGCTGGCTGAAGGGCGGGGGGCAGTGGCTTGTTTCAGCCCAGCGACCGCACAAGTGGCTTTGCTAAAGCTGCAAGTTGATCTCATGGAAGGAAATTGAATTGTCGTCGGGGTTGGGTTTTATCTGGGCTTTGGGCTCCGCTGCCTGGCTCGGCCTATTAACGTTTGCTCGTCTGATTGCAGACACAGCTTGGGGTGAGGGGTCAGGTTTAAATCCTGCCTCTTCCCTTTCTCATCAGAAAATGTGTCACTGTGTGGGTGGAGGGCTGGAGAGTGACCCCCAGGCAGCTGTGGGGTGAACTGGGGGGTGCCAGGTGAGGGGGGGGCTGTTAGAGGGGATCCCTGGTAAGGGCAGCAGCTTCTCCAGGCAGCAAAGCATCACTGAGCATCCATGGGAGCTCCGTGGCCAGAGGGAACCCAGGAGGTGCAGAGGGTCACTGAAGGTCTGAAGGTCTGTGTCACGATGTCCCCATCCCAGCCAGAGAGAAGGGAAGGAAGGTCACCTTCCATGGTCAGAGTACTGGGGTTTTACTGTTAACTCTGACCCAAAAGGGTGGGGATGGAGAAGGGGACCCACATCTAAATATTATAAAGCTACTAGAGAGTGTCCAGCTACTTTTACTCCAAAAAAAGAAACCACAAAAAAAAACAAAGAAAAAGGGAAATGTGATGCAAAAGTGACCTTTCTCCTATAATCACAGGACTCCAGGAGCTGGAGATTTGAGGCAATATATAAACATGGAGAGAAGATGCTCATTGGCATCATTAAGCTGCCTAGACTGAGGTGTGTGGGGTGACTCCTCCAGTGCCCTGGGACTGGTCAGTAGCATCCCCATGGGGATGGGACAGGACAACTGTCCAGCACAGCTCGTTAGTGCCGGTGGGGCCTGCCTGCCCCCTTCCTGTCCCACCAGTGCCCCTGGGTTAAGATTCTTGAAGGACCTTTATCACCAGTTCATTTCCAGCAGTCACTTTCTCCGCTGCTGCCCTCCCCCAGCATGGGAAGAACATCTGCTACCCAAGAGTGCCCCTATAAACCACTCACATTCACATCACCAAAAATACACAGGGCATTAAATGAGGGATGTTTTATTGGGGACCTGTCAAGCAGCTCAAATACAAGCTCTGACCTACTTAAAAGTTGTCCTAATCGGGGGAGGCATGTGTGTGTGTGTGTGTGTGTGTGTGCGCTGAGTTCACATCTCCTCTTCCATGTGTCACCCTGCTGCTAAGGAATGAAAATGGAAATTATTTACAGAACGGAGGAGTCACATTGAGGCAGCCGAGGAGGCAGGAGAGCGGTGCAGGCAGGGCAGGGTGGGCAGGGTGGGCACTGTCCTGTCCTGCGTGATGATGGTCCCATGGGGATGGGAAGCAACCACGATGGGTGTCCTGTTTTTTTACCTGGGCCAGAGCTGGTTCTGTTCAG
>NW_010325912.1:22202-24860 GCF_000700745.2 Antrostomus carolinensis | reverse complement strand
AGGGCAGGCAGCCAGCCCCGCATCCCAGGAGGCTTCCTCGGCTCTCTTCGGCCACCTCTTGCGCTCCATCCAGCGGTGAGGAGCCACCGTGGAGCTTCCAGGCTTGGAGGCCGAGGGGCACAGGGCGCCCCAGCCGCCCGGCCTGGGGTGGTGAGGAAGGGGCGGTTTCTGGGAAATGGCAGAGCAGCCGGGGCCGGGAGCGGCCCCTGCACTTCAGCCTGGGCCCGGGGGCAGAGCTGGCTGCTGGAGTGAGCCCTGAGCCGCGGGCTGCCAGCCGTACCTGAGGCGAAGGCAGCCCGAAGGTCCTCTGACCTCAGCCGGAGCAGCTCCTCGAGTGCTCATCGCCAAGGACGGCATTGGGCTCCCTGTGATTTGTTTGGGATTTTCTTTCTTCCTTTTTTTTTTTTGCCTTTGACATTCACGTCTATTTTGTCAGCACTAAACCAGAAACCTGCGTTCTCACAATAAGTTGCATGTTGCCTAGAAGAAATGCACATTGCCCCAGCAGCAGAGACCCAGCAGCGAAGAGTGAGAACCTTCAACACCTCCCTCCCCTTTCTGTCCTCTCTTACCTGGGGCGTTTCGATGCCACAGGATAAAAATAAATAAAAGCAAGTACTTCCACTTCCTCAGAGCAGAGCTGATATGGCAGTAGCTCACTGGATGAGAGCAGCTCAGACCTGAAACGCTTTCTTCTCTGTTGGGATCACAGCTTGAGCGTAGGCTTGTTGTGTCGGAATGGGCCTACTGTACCCAAACATCTGAGCTTTCTCCAGCTCCTAGAGGAACATTTTATACTCATTATACATGCAGCAGAATTTCAAAATATGTCCCTGGGACCAGAATGCAGGAGGAGGACATTAAAGGTTAGGAGGTAGTAGGGGAAAAGCAAAAGGAATGAGTAATCTGGTGTTGCCTGATAACCCTTCGAGGCTTAGCCAAAATTAACCGTATCGAGCTGTCATGAAAGGGGGAGATGTGCTACTTGACGTATTGTTAACAAAGAGAGGATTTTATTGCTTTAGGTACCTTTTAGAAGTAAAAAGCAAAGGATCAGCTCCACATCCCAGGTTTCAAAATGTTATGATCTAAGCGCAGAATTCATCACTGCCACCACTAAGAGATCATACATCCTGGAGTGTCATGAGCCATCCGTGATTTGTGTCATTGCAGAGGATGATAAATCACTGCTAAAGACATAACAAGCAGCATCATCGCTGCAACACAATAGATCATGATGCATCAAGATCTTTGCTAAAATATTATTTACAGTTAGCAGGGGCTTGGAATGGCAAAGCAGAAGCTGATATTAATCTTCCCTGCATTGTGCCTTTGTGCACGCTAAGGGCCCTGCCCTGGGAAAAATGGGATCTATAACGTTCACTGCTGCAATAACCACTGGTAACTCACTGTGGCTGAGAGGGATTAAGTATATATATATATTTATGGGGAAAAGGAGTGACGGCAAGAGCAAGCGAAGTCTCATTCTTCAGAGCGTTGAGAACTTGGTGATTACACTGTTTAGAGCCCATCTGTAAATGCAGACATGTCTGTTCCTTACAGCAATGCTGGAGAGATAATTTAGTCATAAAGCTTGAGGAGAAAAGGGACTTACTGGTTTTCAAAAAAGCCCTAAAGGTCTGTAAAAGTCTTAGGAGTTCTTCTGGCTCTCCCTCTATATAGCATGTGCGAAGACTTAAATAAATTAAGCTTTACTCTCAAAACTACTTTGGGAATCACTTTTAAGGGAGGTGCTAAATTAAAAACAATACTGCTGACATAATTAATGTTTTGGTGGTTTTGCCTTAAAAATAAAATCACCCAAAAAACCATACCCCCCAAAAACCCCCAAACCCAAAACCCTAAACCCAGACAATTCAAACCTTCTGAAAACTGCTACCAGCTATTTTTATAGGACACTCTCTCAAAACAGACTCTCGCTCTGTCAATCCAGACAAGTGTTTCTGAGACACTGGGGACTGTGAGTTATTTCTCTTTCTTATGCAGGACATTGCTGATTTAGGTCACATCAACAGGACTAACAGTTCCATTTAAAGAAATGCTGAGATGGGTAGAATTTTTTTTTATTTTTTTTTAAAAGACTTCCTGCTGGAAGGAAATCTGCATTTCCGTGCTGCCTATGACCTTTTAGACAACAAAATGCTTTACAAGAGTCTGCCTAGCTCCAGCCTTACCCTGTCAGCACAGGAATATTATCCACCTCCTGCCATCCTAAAGACAAAAGACACAAGTAAAGTGCCTTTCAGTTTTATATCAGTTACTCATCCTGTGTTTGCTTCATGATGTGAAGCTGAACCCTCCCACAGACTTTAACTCAGTTAAATCATTGCCAGAACCTTTTAGGCTCCCTCTCACGCACCCTTCAATGCATGCATCTCTGATGAAGCGTGTGAGCGGGGATGCGCTCCCAGGACATCTGGGCAGCAAGCCACCTACCTGTGGGCTCCAAATCTTTCCGTCAACTATATTTCACTTGAATGTTTCTTTCCTGTTTAGCTGATTATCAAAGTTGGGGAGGGGAATAGGGAGGAGCCACGAGCAATTTACTGGAATATATACAGGCATTCCCCAGATTTCCCATCCTCCTCCTTAATTGGATATTACCCCTCATTAATGACTCTGTCAGAGCCTGTAGAG
>NW_010325912.1:19618-22171 GCF_000700745.2 Antrostomus carolinensis | reverse complement strand
CTCTCCTCTCAGAGATTAGTCTTTTGTTCAAGTTCATGAAGTTTAATTTCTGTTCCTCTCACCGAAATGGGCAGCGCGTCCAACCTTTGTTCCACCAGAGCCCTCAGAGCCTGGCATCACCTCCCTGTGATGGTGTTTTAGGATAAGGGGAAGACCCAAAACCTCCTGCCTGCTTCATTATAAGTCACCAAAGCCTGGCGACACCAACGGTCTCACTGCAGTCCAGCATAGCAGTGAGCCTGTTGCCACTTTGCACACCCACAAAGCTCCTGTTTCATGTCTTGGGCAGGTGGAAACCCAGAAGGAGAGTCAGAATTCATCTGAGTCTTTCAAAAAAAGCAGAGGGCAGGTGGACGTTTGCTGCGTGTCACTTCCATTTATCTTTTGAGGGCCTTGTGTTCTTTCAAATAGCTAATCCCAGAAGATCAAACAAACAAACAAACAAAATTTAATTTAAGTGCCTATTAATCAAGGACTGACATGAAAAACAAATGGTTTTGAATGGCTGAATTATTTTGCATTGCTGACTGCCTTGGTTTTTGGCATTTTTCTGACTGGGTAGCTTGCAAGGATATTTTAGGTCAGTTTATTTAAAGCATGAAACCTGGTAAGGTTTCCACTGGTGCTAGCAAATCCCCTGACATGATTTGGGGTGTGATAGCCTGTTTTGACTTATGGCCTACTTGGTCAGGGCCGATGTGAGTTCCCGCCATTGTCTCCCTCGTTGCTCTGGAGATGCTGGTCCTGAGGCTCGCCCTCGTTAGCACACAACTCAGCCAGGAGCCATCAGGCTGTGACCCCCAGTGCTGGGGGGAGCCCTGCCAGGCTCTGCAGCCGTGTCCCAGCATTGCAGGCGCTCGGGGAGAAAGGTGGCCTCTCTCTCAGACCTTATCTGGGATTTTTGCCATGCCTGTGGAGCACAGCCCTCCTGTCCCAGTTGCTTTTGTGACGGGGCCACTGGAGCTGAAGCCTGGGCTGTGTGAGGAGGCAGGGGGGCTTTCGCTGATGTCTTCAGTGTCACTACCTGCTTTCTGCTGTCCTGGGGGCTGCTAGCAGGAATCACAGACATGCTGCCCCTATGTACCTTTTCCCTTTCCTATAATCCTCCTGCCACTACAGCCGCCAGCTGACTCGTTACTGCCTGCAGTCAGCACGGAGCAATACAGACCTTGGCCACATGCAGAGAACAGGAGTGTGTCTTTTAACCACTGCTACCCAGGGAAACTTCACTTTCCAACAAGCATCAGATTACTTGAAGGCAATTCTTCAGGAAGACCTTCCATAATGGGAAATTACTACATGAAAAAAAGAACAGAGCTTTTTAAAAAAACCCCACACAACTGTAGCTTTCTGCTAGCCAAACTGAAGGGGTTTAGAGGTGAGGAAGGTAAGCTATTTGTCTGAGGAGGTACAGGCTCTCCAGCCATCGAGTCAGCCTGAAGTGGTTCAGCATCCAGGTCATCCCAGGACACTGACAAAGCGATGGCAAATGATCTGGCTCCCATCCGGAGGCCTCACGTTTCAGGCTGGTCCGTCTATCCAGGGAGGTCCTGTCAGTGCCTTGTGGCCATCCATCCATCCACCTCAGCCAAGGTCAGCCTTGCCCAGGCTACAGGCACAACCTGCTACTCAGTCTGCGGTTTACATCCCCAGCATGGCTCCTGCCCCAGCTCCCAGTTCTGTGCTACATGTCTGGTGTCAAACGGGTCTCATGGGTCTTCCTCCTCCCCTCCAGCCCTTGGCCATGGTGTGACACCACATACAGAGCACTCGCAGCTGCCTGGGCTCTGTCCCACGCTTCCTGGGATCTGTTTGCTCCCCAAACTCTCATTCTCAGGATGGCGACATCTGGGCTGATCATTTTACTTTTGCCTGATTCAGATGTGGAGATTGCTTATTTTTCTGAAGACAACAGATGAGAAGGCAGACCTTCCTCTCGCGCACACCGGCGCTGCCTCAGTAGCCTTTTAGGAGACAAACTGTTCCAGGGGTTCAGGACACCTGGAACAGCAGAGTTACTGTTCCCTGCTCTGATCCTGAGAAATATAGGACAGCAGAGACTATGTAGTGGTTAGAAACTCTGCTATAAGGTATGACCCATTTTTGTCCTCTAAAAGCAATATAACATCTGCTCTCAGTATTTCTGTGTGCCATTTCAGAAATATCTCTGGAAAAGCACGGCTAATTCACGCCCTGTCCACTTTCAAAATGTATCATTGCAGCCTCTAGTTTATATATGCTTGGGGATGGGTCTTTATACAAAGTAAAACTTCCACAGAAGATTATCTTGGGGATAAATTCAGTAGCAAAATGGACCTGTACCTGGCAGTTAAATCTCAGATTGGCCCAGCTGTCCTGTAGAGCCTGCTGCGAATAAGTGGGAATAAATCTTAGTTGCTCTGTGCTGTGGCACCCCTACAGATGCAGCAGCTTTTTGGAGGCTCTTGGGAGTTTGCTTCTGGAGGTGATGGGTAGAAAGTGTTTGGAAAGACATTTCCCCACAGCTACCCAACCGGTGCAGGCAGTGGGTGAGCCAGACCCGTGGCCTTGGTG
>NW_010325912.1:11933-19597 GCF_000700745.2 Antrostomus carolinensis | reverse complement strand
AATGGAGATCCCAGAGGTTGCAGCTCCCAGGTTCCTCGCGCTTCAGTGTCATGACCCGGAAATGATGAACAGAAATCCCTGTGGTTAGTCACCAAGGGAGTCCCCCTCAGTGGCGTGCAGTCAGGAGGCAGAGGGGCTTGGCTCTGTTTATCGGGGTGCCCTGAAAGAAGAGAGCAAAAGCCCTGTAGACCCTCTGTGCCAGACTGAGGTCCGGGAGACCTGATGCTTCCCAGAGGTCCCGGCCACTGCTAAAACTCTTCTTCCATTCCTGAGGGAGAAGTTTTTGTTCTGCAGATATTATCTGCCCGTAAATATTCCTCTAATCTGAGAGCCATCAAAAATGCTGGCTCCACTTATTTTAGAGTCCATCTTTGACCTCTACCACTGTGAAATACATCTACTGATATTCCACCAGAGGCTATAAAACATCTGGCCTGACTGAGCACCAAATAGCTGGAATTTTCTATCCATTTCAATCTGTGGCATTGACCCCATACAACAATTCATTTGCACCATTTCTGAGTCCCCGGGAACCCGTGGGGCCCGAGGTGCCGGGAGCAGTGTGGATTCACTGAGCAAACCCAGCCTGCACCTGTGTGAATGGCAAAGACCCGATTTTGAAGAACTCTGGTCTTACATAGTGTCATACAGCAGACAGGGCGCTGAGATTGAAGGATACTTGTCCTGGCACACACCCTCCTCGTGCCCAGCATCGCTGGGGCGGCAAAGCAATGGCAAAAGGCGGAAGAGGCGTAGAGAGCCAGGCAGGGTGACACCAGTTCCCCCACAGAGGCTGGGTTTCACCACCACTATGGCTGGGCCCCTGCACCTCCAAACCCCTCAGGGGCCCTGAGCAGCACAGAAAAGAGCCAGCTGCAGGGGTTATTAACTCAAACACGTGGCCAAAAGCAGTGCTTTTGGCAGGCCTGGGAACAGGGGCAAGGAGAAGACACCTGCATGTCGGCAGGGGGGGGCCGCTGCTGCCCATTTGGCAGGCCTGGGAACAGGGGCAAGGAGAAGACACCTGCATGTCGGCAGGTGGGCTCAGCTGCTGCCATGCTGCACTTGCCGCAGCTGCAAAATGCCCACCACTGCCTTGGCGTACGGTGCCCCCAAAATCTGCAGTCTGCCAGGCTTGAGAGATGGTGCCTGCCCCACACCCTGGGTTTCTGACTCTGTCCCTCCCCCTGTCTCTGCTCCACAGGCTGTGGGGCTGCCAGCTGGTGAGGCTGGAGGGGACTGGACATCATTTTGAGGTAATTTTCTTGGAGAGCAAACAACACTTGACCTTGTGTCTCTTTTGGTGGGACGCCAGGAAGGTCAGCTGCCCAGCGGCGCTTTTGGTGGTAGCAACCATAGCGGCAAGGCATTGCAGTATCTTTGACTGCACATCTAATTCCCTGTGTTTTCTGCTACAGATGAATAGACAAAAGACCTCCCAGGCAGGGAGGGGGGCCCTGCTCCACCAGAATTTGGATTTTTCACTGTCAGCCAAGCAGAGGATCCAAACTCCAACAATGAGCTCCCCACTCCAGACGAAAAACATTTATAACCTCTCCAAGCCGAGCTCTGGCAGGACGATACAAACTGTGAGCTCCACAAGCTAATGACCTTGAAAGTATCCATTTATCTCGGCCTTTCCCCCCAGCTTGAGATGCCACAGAAAATTGTGAGGCCTGCTTTCTTCTTCTTTCCTTTTTTTTTTTTTTCTTTTCCTTTTTGAGTAGGAGAGTTGACTATTCAGGGAATGCAGGCAACATGGAAACTGCTCCATTTCCCCTCTCTGGCTGGAGCTCAGTGCTGAGACTCCAGTGGAAACCACAAGCGGGGGGTACCCAGTCCTCCCGTCCCTGGTGTGCCAGGAGGGCAGTCCGTGCGGAAGGGACATCAGTGCTCTGCCTCCATTACCTGACTGCTCCACACTAGCTGCTCCTTCATTAATCTTCATCAATAAGCAATATTTATAACCAACAAAACCCAATCCTTCGACCCCATTGCTCTTACCCACTAAAGGCAGCTCATAGCTTGGTGTGATGTGACAACCTGAACTGCATTAAAATCCAGCCAAGAGGTTGTAAGTGTCCCTGGAACAAATGAAGCTGATGCACAGTAAATGGTATTTCCTCAGGGAGAGCAGTGGCTCCCTGGAGGGTTTTACTTTTCGAAGTCAGTGTCTGTTTTCTATGCATTGCCACTGTATGGAAACCACTAGTTGGCACAGCAGGGTGCTGCTCCCTTTCTTATGGGATATACAACTTGGGTGTAAAATAATCCTGCTTCATTTCCTTCGGTGTTCAGTACACACAGCTTGAAGTGAAAAGGGAAGTTACACAAATGACGGACATAGGCAGAAGCTGTTCCTAAGAAATATCCTCCTTACAGAAAAAAAACCCTGATTTGCCAATATGCTTTCTGACTGCTGCACATTTTAGTCCTCTCACAGATGTGGTGGAACCCAAGCACTTTATTTTCAGATATCCTCCCGTGTACAGCCCGATCTGGCTGCTGCTCTGCAGATGCTCCAGCACCTGCGGGCTGGGACCTGCCGCACACCTTTGTTCTCAGCCGGTACGGTGGGCTGTCTGCTGGGACTAGCATTTGGGCTCCAGAGAGAATTTGCTGGCTGCTGCCTTTGAAGCTGTAGAAGCAAGCACCAGCTCATGTTTCCATTTTAGGCATACATGTAATGTACATCTTTGCTTACTGGACACTCTGGGATGCAATCCAGCCTCAGGAATTCTTGGCTTCCCTCTTGGTTTTGATGACTTTATAAGAGGTGGTGTTGCACTGAAGGGGTCCACGGTAGTCATCTCCTGACTCACTGCCAGCAGGATGGAGACTCATATGGAGACTTGAAGAACAGAATTTTCATTCCAGAAGTCGCACCCTGCAAAGCATGTGCTGTGCTCCCCGCGCACCCAGAGCTGCCTGCCCAGTGCCATCACTGGAGGTGTGGCTGCAGAATCAGGCATTCCAAGGACATAAGACTCAGCACAACCACGCAGTGCAGGTGAAGGCTGCCCCATGGCTCCACCAGACAGATCTGTGCTTTTTGGCAGGGCAGGGAGATTGAGCCAACTTCCCCCCTCTCACCCCCTCAAGTGCCTGGCTCCCCGGGTGCTAACCAAGCACCTCAGATCACTGGGCAAGGCCTCATTTCAGCCAGGTACTTCAGCATCAACTTTAAGCAAGTGATTAAAAGTTTGTCAGTATTCAGGGAAGTACTTCAGGGGGCTGCTTGCACAACCAGATCATATTTAGCTTGAATACAGCTATTGGAGCCTGGCTGCTTTAAAAGTACCTTTGTGGTACGTGACTTTAATTATTTCTTTAAAAACAAAAATCCCTACACTGAAAAAGAAATGCCAAACCCTTTTCAAAGCTCGTTAGCACAGTGAATAAGAAGCCAGAGCTGATTTACATAACAGAGATATACATACGTATGTATACGTGCGTGTACATTTGCATGAAAAGCATTTGCAGAGCATTCTAAAAATAGGAGACATTTCAGAGGTTTTTGGGCAAGTAAATCTTTACATGCTTTTTTGTTTTATTGCGTCCCTCCAAATTAGTAGTTTAAATTAAAATCCCGTCCTTCTGTCTTGTACAATCTGCAAGCCAGTGTACCACAGACCTTCCTACAAACACTTCTCTCTAATTCCTCTATTGCAGGAGCAACCAAGAACACCCAGTGCTACAGGGATGAAGGTCAGTAAAGGAGAGATGTCTTTGTCTCTAGTCTTGCAGCTCTCTTAAAATGAAATTCACCCCTTAATTTGGAGGACAATCTTCCTCCAAGGAAGGTAGGAAAATTATAATAGTTCCCTGCGAAACACTCACTATTTTAATGTGAAAATGTTTGGAGGTTTGAGGTATTTAAGCAGAAACGGGAGAAGGTTAGAAACCAGCTCTCGTGAACTGTGTGCTCCGAACACTTTAAATGATGCTTAACCTAAAGCTTAGGCATACCATCACTGACTTGGGTGGAGCGGCTCTCGTACTTCACGCTAAGCGTATGCTTAACTGCTCCTCTGGGTCGGGGCCCCAATTAGCACACCAAGATCTAATTTTATTCTCAGTTATAGCTGTGTAAGACTATATTAAGCACATCGCTTTGTACCAGTAAAAAAAATTAGATTAAGATTTGGCTCAGGATAGCAAGGGAGAGCACGACACAGAAAAAGGTATCTTGTTGTTGGATGCTGCTGCCTCTGTTACATATGTTCATACCCTGACAGCTCTTCGACTTCTTAAAACCTTGCTGCTCCAACCTCTTCTCAGCCAGACCAGTCTTTCTAATTCCCTCTGCAAAACAGCCTCTCAGCAGAAAGTACTTGCATGCCAGTAAGATAACACTGTGCCCAAGGATCCCTCAATTTCTAAAACAAAGCCTGTTAGCCAAAATCTACGTAAAACCATAGGTAAAATGCATGTCCATGAGTTAAACCTGTGCCTGTTTCCATGAGTAACTAAACATCAGTGTTGCTGTAATCTCTGTTTCTTCATCCTTCCCTTCTCCATCAAGACGTTTAGACCCTGGTCCTGGTGCTTTAGGCACCAGCTATTGTTACTCAGAAGTAAAGCCCATTGACTTCAGCTTAGCTTAGGTGTGTTCTCATGGTCCCTGTTTAGGGGAGCACAAAACTGTCCAGAATTACACTATATTATCCACTTACAGCTAAATAAGTGCTTTGGTGTTTTCCTGAGCAGGATTATGTCTGAGCATCTTCCCCACCCAAGGTGCAACCAGCTTGGAAGGTCAGTCCTTAAATTGTGTGTCCCCTAGTACGGGCAGCTGCCTTCTGCACGCCAGCTTCAAAATGCCTCACACGCTGCTGGGTCTGCGAACATCGGGTAATGGTAATGCATTTGGTTTGCCTGTCATTTGCACCTGTGAAAACCAGGGGTAAATCCAGCAGAGATCAGTAAGGGGCAGCGAGAGGCCGGCCAGTGCAGTGCTCTCAGCTTTCCTCCTTGCCGGGAGCCGCGGCAGGAGGGGAAGATCCCCTCGGCACAGCGAGGCCGCGAGGTTTGGCCAAGGGCCCCAGAAGGCTTGGGGATGGCTTTGGCCAAGCATCCAGAAGCTGGTACGTGTGATGCAATGTCAAACAGATCCCGGCGGATCCCACCACGACTGAGAGGGGATGAATGCACAAGTCAAAGCCGACACGTGGTTTACCCCAATCTCTAGCAGCAGCCACTCTGGTTTTTAAAAATACAATTTCATCTACATACAAGGAAAGTAGGCAAAGGCAGCACAGACAGAGGCAGACTTTGAGATGAATAAAGCAAAGCTCTTGTTTGAAGCGCTGGCAGGAGCCCAGCATCTCTCAGGGCCAGGCACTGGGGTCAGTCCTGTCTGGCTGCCCCTGCTCAGGGAGGACAAGGAGCTCTAAATTTTATTAAATGTGGTTATTTGGTTATTTTTTCTGTTAGTGGCCTGCCTTTTGCCTTTTGCCTTTTAACTTTTTTTTTTTTTTTTTTTCCCCCAGTTGGCTGCAGTGGTTGTGCTATGCGATGTAAGACAGAGGGTTTGTAGAATTACTGGTAGGACAGCGACGATGTGGCAAGCCAAAAGTTTGAAGAAAAATTCATGCATGCAGGCTCCTAAATATGGATCTACATGGTTATTTTCAGCCAGAGTCTTGCACATCCATAGTTCTGGGTTAGAAAACACAAGCCCCAGGTGAAATGCATTTGTAAGCTCTCTGCCATCTGATGTGAAGGAAGACCCCCGTCACAAAATCATCTGTATGACCTACTTGCTTCTCCCTGCTAAGGAATTGTCCAGGACTCATGTAACAACTTCAAGCTCAGGCACATTCCTCGAGCTGTGTGAGGAAGCTTGCACATTGCCTGACCACATTATATCTGCCTCTAGGCAGTGTTATCACTCCTTCCCTTCCATATGTTTAAGCAGAATTTTTACAAAAATAAATGAAATACATATGTACATTATGCAAAGAGTGTTCTTGAGCCGTGCTATATTTGGTTTTGCATGATACGTATCCAGCGTGTAGACCATTGGCACTCGGTTTTTAACTGTTAGAGATAAGCAGAGTCACAGTAAGCTACAAAAGAGTGTAAAATATGCAGGGCCTGATTCTCCGGCTCGCGGAGGCCCCTTTACATCACGCTGGCACCGTGCTGGCATCTAAAAGCAAGCGTACATGTGACTGGAATCCACTTTCAGGCCCTTTTATACTGCCAAAAGAACTTAAAGTTGCCTGAATTCAAATGAGACTCAGATGCTTGTAGTACAAACCGGTAGCCATCATTAAAAGTTTCGTCCACACTGCTGCCCCTCTGCCCGCCAGCACCAGGGTGGGTAGCAGCAGTTGCCCCTGGGCATGGGATTGGGGACCACCATCCCTGTCCCCATCCCCAGGTAGACGGGGCTCTCCCATGGCCAGGCATGGAGGGACACGTCTGGTGGGTGCCACTGCGGGCAGGGGGATGTGGAGACAGGTGAACAGGAGTGGGTGGGCAGCCAGGAATGGAGGAGTACATGGGGCCAAGCACCGTGTTTCTCCCAGTTGGTTCCCTGCCTAAACCGGGATCTGCACGGCCTGCATCCTCCTTTTCACGGCTGGTTTTTCTCCCTACAAAGAGCTGACACAGGACAAGCTGTATGTACAAGCGCAGGTACAGCGGCCCTCAGTTTTAACCATTCAGCGCCAGCCAAAGAGGGAGGGACAGGCGCGCTCCGCCACTTTCCCGCTTCCCCGACGGCGCTGCCTCCACCTCGGCCCAGGTTGGATCCAAGCATCCTCCGTGTGGGCTCCCGCTCCCCGTGCCTCGCGCCGGGGCCCAGACGCAGCCGCTTCTGCAGCCAGGAGGGAAAGCAGAGCTGCTGCTGGCGCGTGACTGGCGCAGCGAGCACCAGTTCATGACTCTCTCCCGCAAAGAAAAAGAAAAAAAAAAAAGTTCACTTGCATTTAAAGTGCTGGGGGAAAGGATTTTTTTTTTTTCTTTCCTTTTTTTTCCTTTTCCAATCCCCAAAGTCACATGGCCAGACTATTTTAAACATTCCTGGCTATTTCCCCATGCACCAGCTCCCTTGGCTGGCACTGGGGTATTCTCAAAGCTCGGGTAGGAGAGTAAACTCTGCATGTATAATTTATCCATTGTAAAGGATGCAAAATCTACTGGGAACAGGAGGGGATAAGAAAGAGTGAAGACACTTGTGGATGCCAAGAATTCCAAGTGCCAGACCTTGCTAGCGCTCTTCCAAAATGGAGGGTCCTACACGGCTCCCGTTTAGCTAGAGCTGAGCCTAGCCTTGCCTGCTGTGTTGAGATTTGGCAGGCTGCAGCTCGCCATTGTTGCGAGCTCTCACCCAGACAGCAGTGCCAAGCCTCCCCTCCGGCTGCAGCCCTTCCCGCGCCACGTGCTAATCCCCCGGTATCTGCCTCTCCCAGATCTGGCGGGAGCACCCTCCGGAGCTGGGGAGGGAGAGGGGAGAGCCCTCTCCACAGAGACCCCTCTCCCGACAAGCTTCATGGAGCCCTGTTTGTTTGCCATCACAAATTGCTGCTGTTGACACAGCAGAAACATTACAGATAAGCAAGGGGAAAGTATGAAATGTTGTTTCTGATCCTCCCCACCGGACTAACCCGGGTGCCTTTCCAAAGGGGACAGTGATGCTCAAAGCCCTGGGTGTT
>NW_010325912.1:11523-11911 GCF_000700745.2 Antrostomus carolinensis | reverse complement strand
ATGCTGCTGGCTCGAGCAGGGTTCCACTCTCCCCGTGCAGCAGAGCGTGGTGGCTCGGCACCAGCTCTCTCACCCGGCAAAGTGAAGAGTGGCACAGCAAAGCCGAACTTCTTGCGCTGTTTTTAAAGTTTGTGGTTTCTCCCCTGTTAGCCTGCCTGCGTGCTGAAAGCTCACAGCAGACGTAGGTCGCTCGCCTGCCTTTTTTTTTAGACGTAGGTCGCTCGCCTGCCCCGCCGTCCCGCAGACAGAGGGTCAAAGCAGCACCGCGGATGTGGCCGGTGAGGCACGTTGGTCCCAGCATCACCAGCAAGAGTGGGTCAGCCGTGCTGTGCTACCGGGCAGCCCCGCAGCACTTCAGCCCCTCTCCCCTTTGGCGCTGCCCATGGGG
>NW_010325912.1:0-11443 GCF_000700745.2 Antrostomus carolinensis | reverse complement strand
ACTTGGGGCCCTTGGAGCCCTCACACACGGCAGGAGCAAGGGAGGCCGCAGCCCCCAGGCATCCACAGAGGGGCCTCCCTGCAGCCCCCACCCCATGGCTGAGGTTGGCCCTCCCTGGGCCCACCCGTCATAGGCATGGGGGCTCTGACGCCACAGTTGTGCAATTGCTGTAGTTAGTTATGTGGGTTTTCTTTTTTGACCCCATTCAGTACTGGGGTTGAACTGGATTAGGCAAAATGTGAATTTTGCAAAATATGAATTTTTAAAAGCAAGGATTAAGCTCTGGAGGCTGTCCCTGCACCCTGGCTGCCATCCCAAGGAAATCCCTGGGGAGCAGATGGAACAACCAAGCTGGCCCCCAGCTGCGTCCCAGCTCCATCCAGGATCAAAGTTGGGTCCAAGGCACTTGGTCCTCCCACCCAGCCTTCTGCTCACTCCTGCAGAGGGGGCCTGAACTTGGCCCTCTTTGCAAGCCACAACAGGGTCTTGCCTGTGGTGCAGGCAAGTATGGGCTTCTCAGCGCCCCGATGCAGAGAGAGAAGGGGCCAATCATGGGTGCCACACTGCTGCAGTGGTACCAAACCTTTGTGAGGACAACCCACCTCTGCCTACATTAGAGCAGTTTCGGGAGCTGGTGGGGAGCCCCCATGGAAGTGCCCCCTCTGCACCATCAAAGCCCTTGAGCTCAAGTGGCTCATGGAAGCTGCCCACTTGAATGATTTTCAGAGAAAAACGCTCCTCTTGCAAAAGGAGCGTTAGCTCAGAGTACACCGTGCCAACCTCTGTCCATAGAAGCTTGAAATGATAAGATCAAACTGCCCCTGGTCCAGCCTGGGGGCTGGTGTTGGCTCCAGGTTGCTCTGAGCTTTTGCTGGCTTCCCTCCTGGAGGGGCAGGGGAGCAGCTCACCCTCCCTCTCCTAGTAGGGGTTAAAAACGCCTTTTCCATCCGATGTGATCACTGCCTTCCCTAAGGGAAGCATGTTTTTCAACCACCACCAAGGTTTCCCTGGGTAGGTGTGAAGGGGTGGCCTTGGACACAGTTGTGCTCCATGGGTCTGCCTGCCAGTGCATGCCTGGGTGTGTTAGACAAACTCATGGGGAGCTGTTCTGCAAATGACGTGGTGCTGCACCCCTTCACCTCTGCACATGGCCCAAGCTGCACACCGATGCTTCCATCCCTGCCGTGGTGCTGGTGCCCTGTGCCCTGTCCCCTGGCCATGTCAGGCTGACTCCTCTGCACATGGTGCCAAGGAGGGCAGAGGACCCCACACCCTGAGCACTTCGCTGCAGGGCCTCCCTCCAGCCTTCCTGCTCTCACCATGCCACTCAGAAAGCCTTCCCTCGGGTTTCTGCTGAGTCGCTTCAAAGATTTCACCTTCATGTTATCAGGCTGCACTTACTGGGGAAGTGCAGTCCAGAAACATCTGTCCTGTCCTCACTGGAGAGGCAAGGCAAGGCAAGGCAAGGAAATGATTCTTTATTGTCTTACATCACTCTGATGATCAGAAGTAAAGCTATGAGCTGTGCCTCTGATGCTTAACTCTGTAAGTAACTTGCTTTACTCCAGCTTCCAGCAGGACAGAAAAAGGGGCTCAGCAATTAGAAAAACCCATCTCCATAAAGAAAAACAAACTGAACATATCAAACAGCCGTCTTGAAGGATGGCAGCCTGTATTCTTCAGGGAGGACAAAGCGCTATTACTACACAGCCCAGCTGAACCCTTAATTGCAGGCTGTCGGGTACCACGCATCTCCAAACTTTCTGAAGTGCAGGGGGGCAGTGTGATGGGAACAGACAACACACAAACAGCACAGGCTGGGCAGAGTGATGGAAAGATGATGTGTAAGTGCTCGGCTCAGCACCAGAATATTTCTGTGTATCCAGGCTGAGAGGCAGGAGTGTGTGGGACGTCAGCAGAGCGAGGCGGTCCTGCAGGAGATACAGTGGGTTCACGGCTAAAGGCAAGCTAATTTCATCTAATGGTTAGGAGCCAACCAACAAAACAGAAGCATCTTTGTAATTTCCGTTAGGAGCTTATGAGAAATCCAAAAGCTCTGACAGCCTCTTTAAAGAGAGAAGGAATAACCAATAAAATTACAAATGAGACCAGTCTAGAGAAATACGCCTTTCCTTGCTGATTCGATGGAAGCCAACTGAGCATCTTCTTATGCAGAAATGGATAACAAACATCATCTTGAGAGTTTCTCCCAATGTTGGCTAAAGTTGAGTCTGTAACGGGAGCTACTGAAATCTCTGTCGTAATTGTTTATTATACAAGCTGCACTTCAGAAATAAAACTGCACTGAGAGTCCGATTAATATAATGACTAATGGTAAAAACAGTTAGTGCGCACAGAGAGGGGAACCGCTTCCAAAGGACAGCCTTTAAATGGTGTGCTGCCCCGGTTTGGTGAGGGCAGCCTCACCTTATGAGGGGTCAGCTGGCCTAGGGAAATTTGTCCCATTGCAGGAGGTGTGGTGGGTTTTGTCCAGGCAAGATGTAGGGGAGCAGGACAGACAGCCGCTGCTGCCACCAGGGAAGCCCTCCAGCAGGTCTGTGCAAGCCTGGTTTGACAAAATCCACAAAGAGGGATGGGGGGCAGGACTCTTCCTGGCAGGGCGGGGTGAGTTTTTGTGGTAGCCCATCACAGAGAATAGGCCTGGAGACTTTGCAATCACAGCAGCAGCTGCCAGGGAAGTCCTTGGCCAAAGCCCTCACCGTGCTCCAGGGCTCTGCGCCACCCCAGAGCCCCGCAGAGCTGGAGCTGACGTGGGGCTGGAAAGCCGGGCATCTTCGTCATTGTCATCTTCTTGGGATGCAAATACAGCGTACGTTCATTCCCCAATGCACAAAAGGAATATTTACTGATTGCAAAGCCTTTTTTGTATCATGTTTGACTGACAGTTTATAATTTCCATTTAGTGACACACTGTTATTCACATTTCCTGTGCTACTAATATGCTTTTTAAAAAAAACATTAATTGCCTTTAACTATAACTTGGTATAACAGTAAGCCATTATTTTTTATTTTACCAATGCTATGCTGTTCCTTGCTTCTAGGCAATATTCATAGCAACACACTTCCCCTTCTTCCACTGGTGTATGTGTGTCCACATATCACAAACACATCCCAGACACATCATAATCAAGGTGGAAGTGCCAGAGGTTGGAAGGAAACGACGAAGCCCACCTCTCCTGTTGGCCATTCCTGAAGGCCACCATTGTGCACATCCAGTGTCCAGGGAAGATTCTGCAGCGTCTTGTCCCCTACTAGTGGCTTTCCAGCTCCATTTATATGTGTATGCAAACATATGTATGTATGCACACTCCACAGAAATACGTGTGTATGCACACTTCTTTAGAAATATATACATATAACTTCAGCTTTATTCCCTTCTGATCAGGTTGGGCATAACCTCTCAAGCCTTTGAGTTTAGGGACTGGAGCATTTAAGAAAATATCTTCCAGCAATAACAATTAATTTTTTTGTATTTTTTCTCCCAGGTTATTCAGCCCATAATCTCTAGCAACCTAAGCACTAAATGTCACATTTAGTGTTGAGTTTTAAGTTTTCTTTTTACACACACACGCACACACACACACACACATGAGGTCATGATCATTTTGTACCTAAAGAACCATCAACTTTTATTTCCATGATTAATTTCTCTGTCTCTCAAGATGGCATCTGATGCAGGACCCCTCTGGGACAGCAGCAGGGCTGCCTAAATTAGGATTTTCCAATGCTGAGACCACCCACCACCACTGTGGGTGTGGCAGGAGAGGACCTCCCATGGAGGCTTCTCCATGCTGGTGCTTGTGCTCAGGCTCCGCTGTGGCCATGCCGGGTGGGTTTGGCAGTGCTTGTGAGACTGCCAAAGGTCACCTGGGTTGCAGGGCAGCAGCCACTGTGCCCAGCCCCAGGACCCTCTGTGCCCTCGCCGGTGGGGCAATCCTGCCCCAAGGATTTTTGTGGGAAGGGTTTGCTGCCTTCCTCCCGCTCCCCCTGGCACAGCTGCCTCCTTCACTGTGCTCCAAGCAAGGAGGGAGACTCCTCTCCCCTTTCATCCCACGGCCACAGATACCTGGGGGTGGCTGGGCAGCTGGCAGGCACTGGAGTGGCACCTGTGTGCCAGATCTGTCCAGCTGTGCCCATGACACACCGTCCATCTGCGGCACTCCTCACGTGCTGCTGCCAGTTGCTTTCTCCAGGGCCAGCTGGGAAAGGAGCTGGGGCCGCTGGCAGGGAGAGAGCCGTGGTGACATTTTCAAACACTTTGCCTTCTAATCGATTTCCTCCTGTGGCTTCCTCACACGGGGTAGGGCTCATAGCTCATGGACCCAAGGGTGCCCATCCTGATGGGCCAGGCAGTGCTTGGCTGCTCGTCCCAGGGTCTGGGGCTGTGCTGCGGTGCCAGTGGATCCCTGGTAGCTCCTTCCAGGCTGGTGAGGGCTTCCCACATGGATAATATGGCCAAGACCCTCAGTGCTGGCTACCCACCGCACTGTGTGGCACAGTCAGTCGAGGGATTTGCCGTGTGTTTTGTTCTCCCTGCCCTGCCCTGTCCTGCTTTACACCCAGGACAGTTGATACCAGCAGCAAAACTCCCCCCTGTCCTCACAGGGAGTGGGGCTGGGCTCTGGGCAGGCAGCAGGGGGGAAGCAGACCGTGGCTCTTCTGAATTAATTTTGGAGTATATCACTAGCTGGAAACTGAGACCTACATGATTTTCCTCATCTTCAAAGTCTCCATCCATCACAACAGCTTAGCAGGAAATGAAACAGCGTTTGAGCAGGAGTGTGCTCTTGGGGAGCTGGTGGAAAAACTTTTTGTGACGTGGCTGAAGGCATAAGGGAACTGCCTCATCTGCCCTTCTCTGGCCCCTAACTATCTCCCCGGCGGTTCCTCAGCAGCTGTGAGCATGCCACCCCAGACCGTCCAGCCCCGCTTCTGCATGCCCTGCCACGCCAGATGAGAAATAAGGCAAGGGTTTGAAAGACTCAACTGAAAAAGAAACTTAAAAAATAAACCTAAATACCAACCAGGGAAGGGGTTAACCTTGGTTGGCGTGAGCCATTGCATGCCCAGAGTGTGATCCAACCTCTGGTGAAGGCAGACAACTCCCCTGCACTTGTGGGTCCCCAACCCATTGTCCAGGCGGCCACAAAGGGCCCCGCAGAGAAAGGAGGACACTCCCAGAAAAGTGCAAGATGCAAATACCTTGGTGGGAGCCCAGGCGAGCAGTCACAGCGTGTACTGGCAGTGTCGCCGTGGCCTTGCTTAACCCCACTCAGAGCCAGGCTGGAGGGCAATGAAAGGAGCGCTGGGTGCCAGTGAAGCTGGCGATGTCACTGCTGCTGCATCCGCATTAGTTCAGTGGCAGGAGATTTCATAAAGAAAGTGGCCTTGGCTGCTTCACTGCATTTGCCGCAGAGAGGGGTTCACCCATCGCTGCCACGACCCACCATCCCATCAGGGTACAGCAAGGTGTCTGCAGGTACTAGGTCCCCGGGAAGGATGACTGGGAGCAGTCAGAGCGCACCTGTGAAGCTGTTTCTCCCCTAAAGGGAACCCTCAAGTCCGCAATACTCTTCCACAAGTGTATCCATCACCCAAAAACTCTGCACCCTGCTTCTGCTTTGCAATCAAATGGCAGGAAAATTCCTCCTCCTAACACCCCAGCCCCAAATGGAAAACTTACTTCCTTTGTGTTCTCCGCTGTGCTTCCCAAAAGACCTTTGCTTTCTTCCTTTTCTTTACATACTTGCCCTAGTTGTCTAGTGTGGTTCAAACGTGAGCTGGCTGACGCCCACGTCATCACGCTGCCAGCTCAGTGCATCCTTCGCCTCATCGTCATGCAGAGTGTAATTTTCACCTGTTATTGAAAATTCAATATTGGGAGCTTTTAAATCCAAAGATTTTGATTTTTCAGTAAATAAGTGAAAATGAATCTCGGTGGGATTGCAGCAGAAATGTTGCAAATGAGCTGGTCACATAAGGGAGGGAGGGAAGGAAAACAGGGAAGAAAAGAAGAGAGCAAAGGAGAGGAATATACAGAGATGGCCCTTCCAGGAAAGGGCTTAAATAATTCAAGTGAAAAATATGACCAGAGGCAGAGATGTAGTTTTTTGGCTGCCCTGCACAACCCAACAGAAAATAGTGCTGCTTCCCCACTGCCCTGTCAGTTGGCTGGACCATATCCCACTGCCACAGCATCCCTGGTCATCCTGTTTACTTCAGTGCCCATGTGCCGACAGCTCAGTTTAGGCCACCCATGTATCAGGTCCCCCCAGATTTTGTAGTCATTCTGTAACTTGTCCTTGTCAATGTCATCCTTATAAAATCGAATGGAAGTTTTCCCTCAGGGTTAATTGGATTGGTTAAAACAACATAAAAGTGGTGTTTAAAAAAAAATAGTCCAATAACCAAAGTTAAATATGGGTCTGTTTTCCCTATTATTTCTAATAAAATAGCCTATATTAAATATTAATGGATTGCTTTTTGGTCTTCTGTGTAGCTGAAAACCTCACTGGATGATGGGCATGCTGCTAGTCCTTCGTTAGCCATGAGGATGTGTTATTTTGTCTCCTAGATCTAGTGCTTTACTGGAGACCTGTCTCCTACCCATATCAAAATCTGAAGTCTCTCAGCTTTGCATGGACAAGCCATCGGCTTGCACACAGCAAGGTTAAAACACAGCTGCCCATTTTTCGCCTCTCCCACTTGTGGGTCCCTGTTTCTGATAGCTCTGCACAACCCCATCCCTTCACCAGGAACCCACCCATTCCTCCACCCATCCCTCCATCCGTCACTCCATCCCTCCATGCTTCCATGCCCCCATCCCTCCACCCCTCCATCTGTTGCTCCATCCCTCCACCCATCCCTCCATCCCTTCATCCCTCCACTCTTCCCTTCACTCATGCCTCCACACATCCCTCCATCCATCACTCCACGGTGTCTCTCCGTGGAGTCACCTGGGCAGCAGCTCCCGCGGGTGCCTCCCTGGGCTCACATCCAAGCTCGCTCTCTGCTGCTTGCAGATTCTTTCTGCATAACATCTCCGAGATATGGCCTTCCTTACCCATCTGTACAGCTAAAACTCTTGTCAAGACTCTCAGCATTTCACATCTCAATACTGTAAAATCCTTCTCCTTGCTTGGCAAATGCAGCTTCATCCAGCGCTTCCTACTCCATCTTCCTGCCCAGCCACTACCGTATCCACAAACCACAGCATAAGATCATTTATGCTCCAAAGGATCACACACAAACACCTCCTGTGAGTTATTTTTTCTCGCCAGCAATCACAAAACGACAGTGAAGGTACGGGCTCCCACCTGGATGTGATTTTACAGGTGCAGCCCTTGATGTTAGGAACAGCGACCAGGAGCTGACTTAACACATCTCACCATCACGCTGAGATAAAATAATGCACCTGCAGCCAAACTCGGCCGTGAACTCTCACTGCCCTTAGTTCCCCCTGGCAATGCTGCGAGGACACTGGCTCTAGCTCAGAAACCCCACGTCCCTTGCCCACCTGCAGTGGCTCATCCACATAAGCATGCAGCATCCCCCAGCACTGACCCGTCTCCAACCCGACACAAGCTTACGCGTTTCACTGAGCAGAAGTTGCACCAGCCCCGTTGTCGCACTGGTGTGTTTAATGCTCACAAACCCTTTCCTGTTGCTCTGTACATGCTCATCTTTTCCTCCCTCATCCTCTCTTCCCAGAGCTGCCTTTCTTCTTCCTTCCCCTCCTGCTGTTTCTCTCTTCCCCTTCATCTCCCCTCTGCCCTGCAAGGAAGCCTGGAGCTGGCTCCCACATTTCGCTCCTATTTAATCTCAGGTCTGCATGGCTTTTACTTGGTGTTTTTTATTATGAAGATGACAGCAAACTGAGAGTTTAAACAAATTTGGCTTTAGGTGCTTTAATGAAAAATTAACGGGTTTAATACTGGCTTCACCATCAAAAGAAGAACATTAATGTTTAATATTTAAACAACACGTCTTCACAATAATTCCACCACGTTTCACACTGAGAACCCACAGTAAATGCCTGGGGTAAGGCAATAAAAAAACCCCAAACTGTAACACTATTTACTATTTTAACCCTTCCTTGACTGTCTTTCCCAGTTTACACGATGCTCTTTTACAAAGAAAATTGAGACATTTTTAAATGACATTTCCCCCTGTCCTCTGCCACCGCAAAAAGTAAGAATATTAGATTTCAAATCATAGTCCTGGCTCCTTAAGCCTTTTCAAGACCAAGGATATGAAAATACTATGCAAACGAGTTGCCCTTTAAATGTATCTTTAGGGGAAAAAAAAAACGCAACAGCATTTCACTGAAGAATGATTGAGCTGACATTTCATCTTCAGCGCATGCTGTCCAGGTACCGGTCTCAAAGAAAAGCTTCAAATGATGAAGAGTGGCTCCAGCATCCACAAATTCATGACATCTCCCCAAATTACTGTACTAAAGGTTTTTCTTGCCTTAAAATTGAACTCTGCCTTTCAGGGAGGGCAGAGGATCAGCCCACCCAGCTCTGGACTCCCTGTGCCTAGGAGCACCCTCCCTGGAAAGCACAAATCCATCATGAGTGCCAACACTTTGGGGCAGATGTTGACAGTGACACTTGGCCTCAGGAGGAACTGTGGGCTTGTTCTGCCTCCATTTTCACTTCAGCTGATGGCCAAGACTTCTGAATGCTCATTACTTATGAATAACCTTTTGAGTACACAGTGCTCTCCCTGATAGGACACGAACAACTTGAAAAAACCCACCTCGTCAAGGAGGAAACATTGATTACTTTGTATTTCCTGGATCGGCTTCAAGATCCTTTTGCATGTAAAATGAGAATGATTTCCTAAACTGAGAGCATTTAATTGGAGAAAGGATTCTCACTTCAGTACATCTCCATCTATAAAAAAGCGTGATCCAGCTGGATAACAAGAAAACAAATCACATGCACTGTAATACAGAGGAAAGAAACGACAATGCTTCCAGATGCATATTACAGGAAAATAATTAAATAGCAGCCCTGGAAGGAGACATCATGGTTGAAGTAGATAAATAAGAAAGCTCTGTTGATGTGAAACCAGAAATAAAGCAGAGTAGGAAAGCACTTAAATATAAAAAGTCATCAAAGAAGTTATGTGTCTGCCTCGATTGTGCTTCCAGAAAGTTTCTGGGTCATCTGTCCATGCAGTTTTCCTGCTTTCAAATCTAAATTCTGTAGCACAACAGCTATTAGACAGGAAGAGATGGACAGGTGAAATAGGATACAGACAAGGCTTCTCAGGCCAAGACAAGAAACATCTGAAAATGCTGATTAAAATGTCTCAGCACACTTTACCTGGCACATACAAGCAGGTAAATAAAATATACCATTAGAAAAAGCACTGTAATGAGACTTCCTCAGCCTCAGAGCTGGGACCCCTGCATGCACAACCTCCCCTGCCATCCCCTAGACCATGAGGTCATGCGTTAGGGTGTTCTGATTCCCGAGGTAAAAGATGTTACTAAGATCAAGAGAGTTCTTTTAGGAGCTGCCACAGCCAGACAGTCAGGGAGTACGTATGCTGAAGGTTAATGTTGGTTTTAATCATCGGTTTTCCTGAAGCAGCTCAGAGAATTGTTTGTATGGAGCTTAATAGCTTCCAGGTGTCACTCCCAAAGTCCTGATGTCCCCACACAGCCGCAGCCTTCTTAGTGGTGGCTACCACGCACCCTCAGTCCCGTGAGGCTGCAAGCAGTCTCATAGACAGCCAATATCCTCCAGTCCTCTTCTTTGCAGCTTTATCCTTTACCCAACAGCCTTTTTGGTTTTGCAGCCTTCTGTGACACCCTCAAGTATTCCACAAACTGGGAGTACTTCTTCCTACTCTTCTTCCTGCGAATTATAGTGCCCTCAGCTCCTGTTGGAGCCCGTTTCCCTCCCCCCCAGCCAGGCTGATGGGCCCTGGCTCGGGGCCATTTCGGCGGGATGCAAGGAAGCACCCTGCTCAGATTGCAATCAAGTGGAGAACACACCGTCTGTTATTATGCAGTTGTGCACGGCACAGCACAGAGGGTCCTGCAATTCAAACTGCAGCTGCAAGTCAAATCACAAGTAAAATGAACATACTTTTCAAGGGGAACCAGTGACACACAAGCCCTGTCTGCACTGTGGCTAATTCCACTTTCCTTGGCTAATATTGCCTTCCCTGGCAACCGCTGCCCCATCTGAGACGTCTTTGGCGAGAGGAAAGGCTCGTGCCGGGGACCTCAGAGGGGCAAAGTGGGGACAGCCGTGATGCTGGAGAAGCTTGCTTCCATGCTGAATGGCGGCTGTGTAACAGGTTCAGACTCTCACCGGTCTGTATCACATTCAGCAGCAGTGTTACAAGTGCAAGATAGTCTTTTAAGCCAGCTTTCTCACTTGTTTCCAGAAATTTTCACTGGTGGCAAGTACTAGGAAAGGGAGATGCTGCTTCCCTGCAGGGGCAGGTGATACCTGCTAGTTTAGGACGGTTTCCATTAGCATACGGGGCCAGGAAAATGTCAAACTAGAAAGAAGAGGAATGGCCTCAGATGCACTCGCTGAACTACTCCGGTAGGAAAAGCATTTACTTCATTCAGTTGCTTGTCACAGCTTTTTTGTGTTGGTGCCACACACAAACGTGCACTTAGAGCCGATTTTTGCGTCCCTGCAGACCCTTTGCCTGGGGTACAGGAACCCGGACTGGGTGTCAGCGTGCGGTGCAAGTAAACAGGGTTTAATCCAAGAACTTTTTACTGTGTTGTAAGTTTGCAAAGAGCTTCACATGAAAGCCTACATTGTTTTGAAGTGCTAGACATTTTCCTGCTCTAAAGTTTCTAACAGGGAACTTCTGCTGGGTTTTGGATTCAGGTCTTGTCGGTTCCCTGGCTGCCAAAATGACTTTTGTGAGGCAGATAAAACTTGGAATAGATCTGGTTCAACCTTTGCAGCCAGCTCCTACGCCTATGAAGTTTCTGAAACAAAACCCAGAGTCTCTGGGGGAAGAAAGAAAAAGAAAAAAAACAACCAACCACCTCCTGCACTCTCGATTGTGGTTCAGTTCTCAGTCAGTTTTTAGCGTTTGGACTCATCACAGCCCTAAAACCAGGCAGTGAAATCCCCTTTTAAACAGGTCGTTGCTTTCATTCTTCGTTCCTGGTGAAGGTTCCAGCACCCGGAGGCGCTGGGGCGGCGTGTGCCCCGCGGGTCGCTAACAAAGAACGAAGCGGGAGGGGAAGGCCGGGACACGGGGCGGTGTGCGGCCGCTCCCCACCCACCCCGCGTTCCCGCACACCGCCTCATTCACCAGGCACAGGACACCTGCTCCCGCCGCGGGGAGGGCACCCTCCCTCAGGGGAGCCCGGCTGAAAATTCACCTTGTATGATATGGCAGAAATACAAAAAGAAAGAGAAAAAACAGA
>NW_010325911.1:70453-74046 GCF_000700745.2 Antrostomus carolinensis | reverse complement strand
GGTTATTAGCGTTTAACAGCCGAAGTTTTTTACCGCCTTCCGCGCAGTTTGCTCCGGCGAGTGTCTCTGGAGGGTTCTGCTGCGGGGGGAGGGGCGGAGGGCCGGTTTGATGTGGTAAAGCAGCAGAATTGCAACACTGGCGGAGTGCTCGATCACCCTGCGGAGGACGGGCTGCTGTCTGCCAGGGTCCCGGTACCGGCTGCGGTAACGCCGAGCGGCTGCTGTGAGGCGTGAAAATCGGGGGCCTGGGGAAGATGTCACATGGCTGGGGCATTATGAGGCTCAAGTCGCAGCTTTACATCTTTAAACAGCTCCCGTGGCAGGTTAAAAGTGAAGAACCCAAAGATCGCCTAAAATCAGGGATCCGGGCAGTGAAGCCACAAGCCGGTTCTGGTAGCCCAGAGTGTGTGCGTCCAAATGTTGGGTTTATATTGTTACTTCTTGTTGCTGCTGAAGACCTTCTGAGAATAACGGCTAATGTGCAATTTGAGGTTAGGCTGTGCATTTTGTAACAGCTTCCTGAAACAGGCAAAGCGGTCTGTACTATTAACTCAGTATTCCTTTTGTTTCCTACGCATCCAAATCCTGTGAGTTTTTTTTCTTTTATGTATGTTTTGGTATTTTTTTGCCCAAAGCCTGGAAGCTGAGCGTCAAGGCTACGTGCTGCTAGACCTGTGTTAAACAGCACAGTGCCTGAAGTGATGACCTAGGGGGAAATGCTTTAACTGTATGTACCAATATGGTATGGATGATGGAGAAGAAGCTCTGGTGAAGTCAAATAGTCTGCTTAAGATAACCCTCTGAGTTGGAAGGAAGTGGTGACAAAGGATTTCAAGTTTTCTGTAGGTTAGTTGCAAGCAGTGACATCCTATGTCATGAACTGATAAGAAACTAGGTATTTCTCTACAAAGCAAAAAGATATCTAATCATGGAAGTGCATGATATGCTGTCTGCCAGAATTGGGATTAAATACACTATTTTCTTTTGCTCCTTCTTTATGGGCTAGCATTATTCACAGAAAAATTCCCAAACAGGCCTCTTTAATGAAAGAAAGCAAGCTGATAATTACAGGGTGAGAGACTTTTGCTGAATGGCAGTGCGCTAGCTATCGGCGGTCTCCCTGGGGAGAGAGAGGGAGAAGAGCTCTGGTGAGAACACAGATCTTCCTCTTGCAACTGCTCATGGCTACATGTGTTCTTACTGGAAATACCACTACTTTCAGAGGAAAGACCTCTGCAGTACAAATAATGACAAAATAAATAGTGACAAACATGGCACTGTACATGACTCCTACGATCATGTAATGTGGGGTACATGGCTGTTCCCATCAGAAACTGTAATAACAGAGAGTACTGGTTCATGCACATAAAATTAAAAATAGTAAAATAAAATCCTTTCATTGAGAGGCGGTCAGAGAGCAAGCTCAGCAATACAACAGGCTCAGAGAAATGCAGATTCACGTTCATATGAAGATGATGGTTGTCAGCATGAGTTTCCACTGTGTGTTCTGCAGATATTCTTTCATTTCTTTACCCTGCTGTAAGGTGTAATTGTGAATAATGCTTTGGGCCCCATGGAAGCAAAATCCCTCTAAGTGAGAGAGCATGGGAAAAAAAAAAAAAGTAAATTTGATGTGTCTATCTCCACTTGTCCAAGAATGCAGCATTGATGTGTTGCAGGCTCCTGTGTTAGGTGCTTACCTTGTCAGTTTGCAGTGCTCGATGTGGCACTGTCCAGCAGATGAAATTAAGTGTTCAGTGTGGTTGGACTCTGTTATCACAAATAAGAATTTCTCCTGGGAGAAATACAAATTACATGTGTAGATTCATTAAGAACATGAATTAAGGATCTCTAAGTTTCTTAGCAGAATAAACAGAAATCCATAAGCAAAGGTTAGACTGGGAAATGAGCATAGGCCATAGTTCATGATGATAGCAATTAAATAAACTTAGAACATAGTAGTCATCTGAAAAATCATATTTAAGGCTGCTTCCAGTGCAGTGCATATCAATTAATGAGACAATAGCAGTCTGAGCCTTACTAACTGTCTTGGGGGCTAAATGTGTATTGAAATGGTGAAGCTGAGATGCAATTTCCATATTTCTGACAGAAAGCAGCATATACTGGAAGGAAGCACTTGGTGAAGGTAAAAAGGGAAAAGCAGATTTTTCTGCAGGCTTTTTGATCTTAGGGACAAAATACTGCTATACCTGATAGCTGAGTTTTGGAGGATTTTCAGATTTTAAATTGAATATGTGAAGAAGCTCCATCTAAAGAAAAGTTAACAAGAACTGTTCTCTTAACCCTCCTGTCCTAGGAGGAAACATGACCCCAGAAAGGGAGATCTTGAGGATTGGTGTCACGAAGTAAAGGCTTACAGCAAAGGTGTGAATTCTTAATGGGGGGAAAAAATCTGCAGGAAGGTGTTTGTTACCCAAGGTTCTTATAAATTACCCTCCCATCTGAGAAGCTATAAGCAATTTGCTTTGGTGATCTCAGTTGTTTAGAAGTGGAAAGATACCTAATGCAAAATCCTGCTTGGTAATGCCGTCAAATTCAGTAATAACTTGGAAGGGTATGTGAGGAGGAAACATGTAAATATTACCCATATATCTTAAGAAGCAAGAAAATACGTGCTCACATTCGGAGCTGTAAATGCATTTCTCAACATGCTGAAGTATGCTGCTGCATGAAACTTTGTGCTAAGTGAAAGGGAAAGCAATTGTGTCCCATTTTGCAGGTGAGATTATAATACTGATGACTTGTAGCAGAAAGACTAATTGGTGTTCTTGGATCTTGAAAGCATGTGCATCTTTAAAAATTGATCTTTTACCTGTGTCAAAGATAATCTGTCTGTGGTACTGAAAGAAATACTTAAACTCAGTGGTTAGTATGACTTAAAGCTATATTTGTAACTAGTTAACATAATTGGAATAGTATTTCATTTACAACTGGTGTGGTAAATAACATCTTTATTCTTACCTCCATATTATCACTGCTGCTGGATTTCCAATAACTGTGAGAAGGAGGGGAGGGAAGGAAGGTCGTATGTAACTTTTTGCCTAATGCTTTTGGAAGTAATTCTTCCCTCCTTGCTTTCTGTGCCAAAAATGAAAGCCAGGCATTCTGTGTTTTCTGCAGCTTGTGACGATCATCCCAGGCACAATGATGGTGAGTCTGCTCTCGCACATGTTGGTTGTCTGCTTCTGTTAGAAGCTTGTTAGGAAAGCTGGGAGTTGGTAGGAGGCTAGGCTTAGGACCTTCAAAACATATCACCCTCAGAGATGGAAGAGAATTAATACAGTTGGGGTAACTGATTTTGAGGTAAAGAATGGAGTGCTGGACACATCACCTACTGTGTCAACCATTAAATTAAATATATTTAGGAGAAGGTAATGAATGCCTAATGAAGTTATTGAGCATACTGTACAAGTTTAAAAAAAAAAACAAACCTCAATGCAACCAAATCCAAACCCCCCCCCCCCACACACACACACCCCCCCCTGGAATCTGTAATCGCCATCTGTTTCTTGGATGATTACAAGCTGATCTAAAAATTTAGCAGTGCCTGACTTCTCAGTGGCACTTGCTGC
>NW_010325911.1:28069-70376 GCF_000700745.2 Antrostomus carolinensis | reverse complement strand
AGAGTGTACTTTCTGTGGGTGTGAATTCAACAGAAAATAGACTCCAGGGCCGCCTCCTTCAACTGCTCATATGAGGCACTGTGAGCCTGATGCTGCTGTTGCACGTTTGGCTCTGGCTTGATCTTTTTAACAAAAGTGGAACAACACAAGGACAGAATAATAAAAGGAGTGAGAGCCATGGGTCTCCTCTGTCCACCAGTGGAACTCCTGGATTCATTCACTGTTGCAGTTAGAAGTGGAGAGGGGAAAAAAGGTGTGGTAAGTAGATGCATTCCCCCCATAGTAGGATATATCTGACCACATGAGGAAAGCTTCTGTATCTCTACAGAAAGCTATAAAATATCTGTGTTCTTGTCAGTTTTCAGTTTGTTACAAACTTTTATCCAGACAAATACAAAAATAGCTCATTTATTCATGCCTGTCCTTATGTTTTAGCATGTCAGTGGAGAGCTTGTTAGGTAAACATGTATCCTCTCAGTTGTGGCATAAATCAGGTATTGACTTACCTAGCCTCTCTCCTGAGAACTTCCTGTCTTGAAACATTGTACATTTAGGAAAATGACCCTGAAAAGAGCTTATTGAGTTGGTCATTAGAAAGGTGAAGCCTAAAATAATTAAAAGCTAGGTTATGTACTCTGGCATAAAAACTACTGGTTTATGTTTATGATCAGTTTTCTTTAAAGGGGGGGGAGGGGAAATCCACAAAACCAAACCCACAACACTTTCTACTAGCAGTATATCTTCATAAATCATGGCAGTTGATAACTTCTGGGTCCGTGTTTTTAATATACTCTTAAATGGTATAGACTAGTGAAGTGGTAAGACTAGTGAAACCCTGAGGATATGGAACCATGATGTTGACTCATGGCATCGGCTGTCAGCACAACAGCTTAGTTGGAAACAGTCTTGAGATGGGGAGGGCTACTGAGCAGTTGTGTTGTCAACTCTGTGGCTAGTACTTGGATTTAATGTAGAACATCACTACTGTAGTCCTGGTCTGAGTGGCTTTTCAAAATGGCAAAGTAAAACTAAAGTTACTGATCTTAGAGTTAACTCGAGATTTGTAACAGTGAGCTTGGAAGAAAACAACAAACCTTATTAATTGTTTAATGGAGGTGATGGTAAACTACAGGGGAGAAGGCTCTTTCTAAGAAGCAGGAAGAAACAATGTATTAAAAAGCATTGATTACAGCAGGGCAGGTAATAAAGCAATTAAAACTATTTTAAAACAGAGTCAACTGGGCACTCAGCCCAGATGTTTGTATATAGAAGGAAGTAGAACAGGAAGAGCTATTTGTTGAAAACTTGTTTATTTTTTGGGTGTCAGTCTCTGTGTACTGCAGAAATTAATTTGATACTGCTTTTGCAATGGAGTGGATGGACTAGTAAAAACACAAATTGTAAATATTTATTTTTGTTAGGTGAAAGGTAGTAAACATTCCTGCATGAAATACAAATGGGACTGATATTTCATGTCCTTCTCTGAACTGTTGAAAATGACACGTACAATAGCTGCTATTAGGAATGAGATGGGAAGAACTATGAAAAGAGCTCTGACAGCAGTTTCTGTAGTTTCTTCCACTCTGCAAGATAGGGTGCTGCAAAGGCTAGGGTGGTTTTTTTGCCTATAGGTTTTTGAAACTGAGTTTCATTAACCATAGCGGAGAGGGCTGGACAACACAGCAAAGCAAACGGACAGCACAAATTTGCTTTGCTGACTCATCTTAGTCATCTTACTTGAGTATCCTGCACCAGGTGCCTTAAGAAAGAGTCTCTAGGGGATTATTTTTTAATTCCTTGCTTGTTAAAGCAGACACTTGCATTACACCCATTGGCCAGAGCCTGGTCGATATTTATTTTCCTCCTGTAGTTTCAGGGTGAGAAACTCTATTTAATATAACTGACTCACCCATCAGGCAGTTCCTGCTGTACAGTCCTGTTTTCTGCTCTTCCTTGTAAACATCTTTTGCTGTAGGGTTCCATAGACTAGCTGTACATTATGGAACTTCATGACAACATTAGAGTAAGGTGACACTAGGTATTAGTTACAGATCTTCAATGTAATCTCACCAGAGTTAAGCACTTGGTTAGGGTTGCAGTCATGTTGGCTTACAAGTATCTTGACTTGTTGAAAGGTTAGTCATCTTTATTGTTGAACTATGAGGTTTTAAAGGCTTGAGAGAAGTACATGTTCATTTTCTCTTGGCATTTAATTATGACTGCTGCTGTGGGTAATGGTCTCCAGTATGAATTTATTATTTTGTTTACTCCCAGGGCCTGTTTCCATGTTTCTCCACTTTTTGTACTTGATGCTTACAATTTGGATGTCTAACAAAAGTCCTGATTTCCTCATTTTCACTGTTGGTAAAGCACATGTTTGCACTTAGCAAAATAACTGAAGCAGTCTGAGAAATGGCTGCCTCAGCTATGGGGTGGTAATGACAAATCTTGTTAGTTTTCGTGGTCTGTATCCTGGTACGTGGTGAAATGGGTTAGCTTTGAATTGTTGAGATGGTAACTTCTTGCATGTCATTTGCTATGTGAACATCTGTCTTACAATGTCTTCCTATAGAGCCTGGGCTGTTCTGTAATAAGTTAATTAGTTTTGTGTTGAGAGATTGCTTAATAAGGGTGTTGTGAAAATTGTTTGAAGCAGCTGAATGCTGTAGTGATGGATGTCACAAACTGAAAAGAAAACATTATCTTTATCTTCAAAGAGTGAGGTTGAATAGTTTGCAGTAGAAATACTTAATGGCCATACACCTTTTAGAGTACTTATTTTTCATCAGACTTGGTGAACAACTACCTTGTGTACTGAGGCAAGGTAATTAGTCTAATCCAGCTCTTTTGTGTGCATTGTAAGTTCCCAAGGCAACCTTAATATTCTTAACACAGCTGTGAGTATATGTGGGATCCTTTTAGATTGCAAGACAAAACTGAAAAAAAAAAAATCACATTCCCTTATGTGGCATTATTAGAAAGCTTGTGGAGCTCCTTGGTGAGGCTGAGAAGCACCTTGCAGCTGCTTGAGCTAACTGGTTTAGTCTTTCACTTTCCCAGTCTCCCTCTTCATGTCTCAGTTGTATGCTCTCTCACCTCTCAACTCTGCTATCCTTGTGTTTGCATTTTATCAATCAAGTCTCTGCCATTCCAGTCCCAGTTAACAAGTTCAGCTGTATCTGTTTTCCTTATCAGTAATTACCCAGCTCTAAAGTAATAATAAAGTAATAATTCAGCAAAAATAATACATTTTTGTGGAGTTTTAGATGGACTGTAATTCACTGAAATTCATTGTCCAGCCTTGCAAACAGCTGTTCCAGCACACAGAATGTGGAGTTGGTGCAAAAGCAGAAAAGATGGGGCAAAATAACTTCTTTGTAAGGCAGTGCCAGTTTAAGCTGGCATAAGGTTAGTCAAACCACAGCCTCCATAATACAAGAAACCAGCTGGAGGTGGGGCTGCTGGACTTGTTTCCACTCTCTCTGGCACTGGTCTGCTCCTGTGGTAAGTTCATTTAGGGAGATGCACTAGAGGAGAAACTAACACAGAAGAGTGAATAGGGTTGGGGTTTTCTGCCACAGCAGGTCGTAACCACAGGTGTCAGTCCCGGATCAAACGAGGAGCTGCAAACACACTGCAGGGAGAGTGGAGGAAGAGATTGATGTATGTGTACTTTAAGGTGAGTTTTTGTAGTTGCCTAGGACAGTTGGAGGGACTTGGTTAGCTCTGGAGTGTGCACTTTGACCGACCAGTGATCTATCTACAGCTCAATTTCTTATTTGGTACCCCGGAGTTACACTGTTGCCCATAGTGAAAAAAACTTGAGTAGGGAACTCTCGCAGTGGATCCTGCACTTCCACCATGGAGACCTTTTCCCACTATTTTAACATTTTGAAATAATCATGTATTCTGTAGGGGACAGATTTATATTGCACCTGTTGGTTTCTGGTCATCTCTTTGGTTTTGGCCTTTGGAACATGTTGAACTATCTAACCTCATAATTTACTGATCTGGGTAGAGAGTAAGTGTCTTCAGAAAAGTTGTAATGGCTTCCTAGAGGCTGAAATTTTTGAAGTTGCTTTTAGAGGTAGATGCCAACATTTGGAAGACTTTCTGAACAGTAGTAATTATTGAGAATTCTGCCCTCCATATTTTCCTTTAAGATGCTAGACTTGTGGCTGTAGCAGCCACTAACTTGTTTTTTTGAGGAGGGAGAGAGGGAAATACCGAACTTGGTTAGCCTAAGACTAGTCAAAACAAAGTAGCTTAGTAACAATTATACTGAGCTGAAACTGGGCAATATCTGGTCGGTTTGTGGTGCCAAGCCTCAATAACTGTTCTTAAACTATTACTTCTGATATAATGTGCTTCATCTGTGGCATGTTCTGTTGCAAAGTAGATGTAAAGGTGTTTTGCAGAGTTTAGTTCTGCTTTGATTGTGTTGCCCAATATTTTGTAGACCCTTGCTGATCCATTTTGATACCAAAACCATTTTTGATACAGCTGATTCTGGTGCAGTGGTGTTTCTAGCTGTGTTTGTTCACAGTGTACTTGTTTTCTCTCTCAGCCATATAAGCTGTATGTAGTTAGAGAGTATTTACTGGTGTTATGGTGTGGCCATTGCCATAGGTTGGGTTCTGGATGTTTATAACAGGAAATTTTCTCAGAGAGAAATACTCTTAAGTATATAATTGTCAGGGCCTTTACAGTGTGCAAATCTGACAAACTTTGTCTGCATGGAGCTGAGCAAAAATCAGAAGATTGACATAACAAAAGCAACGTTGCTAATGTCTGAGCTTCCTGCTTCAGTCTTTCTAACTTTCTGTATTTTGATCTAAATTTAGAACCTGGTCTGGAAAACCAAATTGCAAAATACAAAAAAATTGAGAAGGCAGTTGAGTGAGGAGTAGGTTATCTATTTTTATTTTAGATTTTGAAGTTATGATCCTAATATTGCTTTTTGCCTTTTTAAAAAAATAAAGACCTACTGGTAGACAAGGTTACTTCTGGCTTCACTGTAATTCTGAGAACAGTGGCACAAACACTTGCATTCAGGGTAGCTGTTCTAAATTTGTGTCTCTTTAATTGAGTATCCCTGTTTCATGAAGTATTGTATGATTTTATTTTGCAAATGATGAAAACAGCCACTAAGATGCTGTTTGGGTAGATGTCTCTTCTCTGGAGTTTGTACTTGTTGTGTACTATTCTGTTTCTAGGGGATTTCTGTACCTCTTTCAATCCTGAAAGAAAAATAAAGTAATCTCTTCCAGACTTGCTCAAACAGCCTATATAATGATATACAACTGCAGTTTTAAAGATAGTATACAAATCAGTTCTTGACTCATAAAATACGTATCTGAGACTGTTTGGTCCAAGTAGTGGTAATATTTAAAGGCTTATACTTGAAATAAAATTATTTTTACAGTAAGTCCTTGAAGAGGAAGTATTAGCACATTCTGTCTTAGTTGGCTATTCAAAAGAGCTGGTTGTCTTTCCGGGAAAGATAGCACTCTCAAACAAGCTGACTTCACTGGAAAGCCCATACCCAAGCTCCTCCTCAGTCACCGCAAACTTGCAGTTGGAGGACTCGGAAATGACTCACTCGAGCTGAAATGTAGTGTCAGATGCTCGGGGAGGTGCTGCAGCTCAGCACCACCCTCTTGTGCAGCATCTTGGGGCTGATGCAAAGTAGGGTTTCCCTGCTGCTCTTGACATTTTTCCTCCCTCTGGTGATAGTAAGGGTAGCAGAAGAGGACTGAAGAGAAATTTTCTGGCATAATTATTCTTTTGGGACTTAAGCAGAGTTGTCAGATGAGTGAGTTTTTCGTCTGACTCATGCTTCACTTCCAGTCTGTGCTATGTAAACCAGCCTTCTCCTGTGCTTGCACAGTGGACAGGACCAAATAAACAAGAAAAGCTTTCTGGATATTCCCCCAGCTCATAGAAGACAAGTGGTAAAACTGATTTACAGAAGCAAAATCTTAGTGCTTGTTAACAAACACATGTACCTGCTTGCAGGCAAAAAGCATTGCAACTGCTGTTTTCAGAACCTCTTGCTCATTTATGTGGATGTAGGGAGTTCCTGATATGGCAGCTTCTCCAGCTGTTATTTTGGGCTTCAGCTGATTCAATGCCACTTTCTCTTTCCTACCTATAGCTGCAGGCGGTTGTAGCTGGTTATTTCATTTGGGTGAGCAATGTCCTTTGGGCTATGTTTGCTCAGGGATGTTAATAGGGTTCAGATGTCTCCGGGCTCACAGAATCCTGCACTCCTCATCCCTCCTCAGCTTGTTCTCTTGCAGTACATCAGAGTATTGAAATCTTGAATCTTGCTGGTGCTTTTTCTTGGTTGGGGTGGATTTTTTTCCATTTTCACCACATGTCCCAATACTACTTGTCAGAATTGTTTTTTTTCACCCCAGACAGTAATTAACTGAAGTTGGTAGTGATGTTTTCAGTTTGCTCTTCAAGCTGATTACTCTTCAGACACTATTCTGTACTTGATGAATCTTTTAGAGAAGGTATATTGTAAGTTTCTCCTTGGAAGGTGTCATTTGGTACAATATTTTTAATATTCATATTTTGTCGAGGAAACTTCCCAGGCTTTCATATTTCAGTCATCAACTTTTTCATTTTCCTGTGAATGACTTCCTAAAGTTTTCCGGTTGAACATTACTTGCTTCACAATTAAAAGGCTGAGCTCCTAAGAGTTGACTGGAAGAGCCTGAAAGCAGTGGTTCCTCCTGTGTGATGTGTTGCTCACCTAAATGGTGAAGGTGATCCACTGGGATGTGAATGGTGGTGACTCCTTTAGAGTGGGATTTTTCTTGCTAACTGATTTGATGTGCCTGAGGTCTTGTCCACACCATTATAAATGCCCTTCAAAGTGCATTGTGGTGGTTTGACCCACAGTGGGACCATGCAGTCCTGCACTCACTCCCCCCACCCGGTGAGATGGGATGGGAGTCACAACAAAGGGGGCGCAGGATTAGGAATGAAGGACAGGGACGGCTCACTCACCAGTTATGGTCACGGGCAAAACAGACTCAACTTGGGGAAGAAAAATCAATTTAATTTGTTGCCATTCATCTGAGAAGCACAGTGAGACACAACAACCACATCTTACAACACCTTCCTCCACCCCTCCCTTCTTCCTGGGCTCAAATCACTTTGTTCCCGATTTCTCTACCTTCCCCACCCTCAGTGACACAGGGGAGAGAGAATGGGGGTTCAGTCAGTTCACCTCTGCTGCTCTTCCCAGCAAGAAAGTCCAGGAACAAGATGTTCCAACACGAGCTTCCTATGGAATCACGGACCTCTTTGGGCTCAGCTCCCGGCTCTGGCACGGGGACATCCATGGGCTGCAGATTCACCCCCAGCTCTGGGGGTCCACCCCCGCTCTGGCAGTGAGCAACTCTCAGGGTCACAATTCCAGTCACACTTGCCCTCAGGCTCAACTTCTCTGCTCCAGCGTGGAGTCCTCCATGGCCTGCATGTGGGTCTCTGCTCCACCGTTGCATCTCCATGGGCTGCAGGGGACTTCCTTTGTCTTCTCCTACTCCATGTGGTTGAACTTGATGTGGGTCTCTGTCTTTTCCCCTCCTCCTGTCTCCTCTGGCAAAGAAGCTCTCTGTCCTTTGTTGAAGCCAGTGGTCGTCCTTTGTTAGGTCAATGGCCTCTCCTCCAGGTTCTCTCCACCTTCTCCTTCTCAGGACAGTCCCTCCCCTCACAAATATGGATTTGCAGGGATGTTTCTCTAGTGCTCGTTGGCCCAGCCTGGGCTGGGGGGTCTCCGCCTTGGAGCCAGGGGAGCTTTTTGCTCTCACAAGGTGGCCCTTCCCCCACTAACAAAAAAACTGCCCCCCCTACACACACAAACCCAACACATGCATGGACTCTTCTTTCCTGAAAAACCCACATTTCTAACCATTCTGCAGTAGAACATACATAATGACTGGTAGTTTGGAGGATGTCTTTGTGCTACTGAAGTGGCTAAGCCATCCTTACGTTACTTGGCATGTAAAAACGCTTGTTTGTCTACTTGTCTTAAGAATTACCAGGGGCAGGAAAACCTTGTTGTTTGGCGTTGTCATAGGCTACTGTACTGTGATTGTGGCAGCACGTTGCTGAACAAAAGTTTGGAAACTAACTTTATTAAGAACAGAGGGACTCAAGAGATATAGAAATATGGCTAACTGGCAGGCAGTGATTCAGTCACTTCAGTAGCTCTTGCTATGTGTGTATCTTTACCTCAAAAGCAAGGCTAAAAATCATTTTTAAATGACTTTTTAAAAAACAAAACAAACCTGAGTTTAAGGGAGCCTGTGTTACTTTGTTTACAAAATAGAATTAAAATGTGAAATTAAAATGTGATGGTTTAAATCAATGTGTTACTCTTTGTAGTTGGGTTGGCCAAGGGCATAAACATCCTTGTACTCAGCTAGTGGGAAGTAACACCTTAACTTGAAGTAGTCTGCTTGCTCTTATTTGTGATGCCATAGGACAGCTTTCTGAACTGAAGGCAGCAACCAGAAAATTTGTCACATATAAACACATAACTAACATTTCAGGGTTACTTATTCTTCAAACCCATGTTCTGGCCAATATTAGTCTCTTGATAAGCAAAAACTAAAGGAACCTGGGTTGTCTGTGTCTGGCTGATAGACTCTTGACATATGGCCTGTTCCTCAAAAAAAAACTAAAAAAGGGAACAAGAAAGGGGAAAGGAGGCTTGAAATGTTCTGTGAACATTGGACTTACTGGTCAAAGTCTCTGAAAAGAGTTAACTTGGGAGATTGACTCATTTCTGACAAGGCAAGCACTGTTTATATTTTAAAAATAAAAAAAAACAGGCCCTTCATTAAAGGAAGAATGTAGCCTTGGTTGTGTAGAGTTCTCGAGATGGAGTTGTATAGCTGCTCATCAAGACAAGTGTTTTTACTGTAAAGGCTTCCCTGCTTTTCTTCACTTGCTACTGAAAACTGACTCAAATAGTGGTGCAAGCTGTCATGGATCACTTGGATGATGAAATTTAATATTAGCTACATTTTCAAGTAGGTGGAAGAAGCATCAGTTGGCTGAGATACTAAAGTATGATCCTTGAGCTACATGTTCTCCACTACTTACCATTGCTTTTCTGTCTGACAAGTCTGAGCTCGGAACTGATTTGTCAGATTCATGCTAGCTATGTTTTGCGCCATTTTCCCCTTACTTGATAGACTAAGGAATTGAACACTAAAATAAATTTTTCACAAAAGCTTTTGTTCTCTGTCACCTCCCCTGACATGCAGCTCTGCTGAAGAATGCAAAACTCAGCTTTCCAGATACTGTGGAGTATATCTGAAGCTTTGCTCCATGATTCTAATGCACTCCATTTTTTCCACACTAGATTGCAAAAATGGGCTCTTAGTAGTCTAGATAGTCATGTTTTTCCCCCTTCTCATGTGCTTGATCTGCCAAATATTTTAAATATAACTCTGTGGGTTGTAACTGGTATAGGGTACTTAGTTTGTGAAAATGATCTCTTCGTTGTTGAAATGTATTTATAGTCCAGGAATGCTGAAACTTGTTATAGTATTGTTGATGGTGCAGTTGTGCTGTGCAGTAATGTCTCTACAGTTTGTTTCAAACTCCTTAATCACTCTTTGACAAACATGCATGTGTCTGACAAAACTAACTTCCAGTATTAGCCAAGTCTTCAGATATATTCAGTGGCTTGGAGCTTGAGGTGGGGTGGACAAAAATGTCCAGTGCTACCTTCTGTGTTTGATGCTGATTGGGATTATTTTGCCATAATGGCTCTTCCAAACTGAGGCTTCAGAGACTGTTCTTTTTTGGTTTTTTTTTTTGAACAAATGTTTTTTTTTTGAACAAGCTTGACAAAACACAAATGAGAATGCTTACTTTTACAGTCCCTGAACATAAAATAAAGAGTGTGCAGTGAGTCACAGCACTGCCACTGCATGACTGAGGGGAGCTTGCAATTTATTTATTTATAAGTATAATTTTTTTTTAGAAATAAACTAGTCAAAAGATTACTGCTATTTAATTTAACTGTATCTTCCAGGACAGAAGAGCTGATTTTCTGCCTCATTAACCTATCACATTGTGTGGTGTTTTCTAAAACCTTGAGATCCTGTGTGTTTAGATGTATTTGCTTAAGTAATGCAAGGAGGAAAGTGCTGTAGAAAATCTGACCAGCGCTTCTAGTGGAGCTGGCAGGATATGGTGTTGCACCAGCTACCAGTTTCACAGCTCCCTTTTGTGAGCAGACAGCTTTGCAGCTACCTTGGAAAGGCATATTAAATGAAACAATGATAGAAATGCAGCTAAATGAATCCAGCCTAGAGCTCTGCTGCCAGGCTGGTCGTGCTGGCCCAGGTTACGGGCAGCAAAATCCACTCTTAAAAGCGTACAAGGTGACTGACCAGATAGAGCTGTTTGTCATGTGAATGTCTAAAGTTTTGGAGAGATAATTGCCACCAAAAATTTGAATGAAACAAAAAATAGTGCAAGATTGCTTCAAAACTGAGTTAAGCTAACAACCAATGGAAACTCTCCACAACGTCATTAATAATCTTTAACTATCCCGGCTATGACTGCAGAATTGTTGCATTGCTTTATTGGAAATATAAAATATTTCCTGTGTGAATATAAACATCTTTTACATAAGTGACATTTTCCTTGTCACTTAGCACCAACATTATGAAACAGAAGGCATTTAATTAATCTTGTTAACTTTCCACAGTGATTTACTAATGAACTATTTCAATTATTTATTAGCTCTTTTTTCTTTTTTTTCCCCTCCAAGGGGTACTTAAGGTCAGGAAGCGCGAAATAACTAACCTGAAGCCAGTAAAGCTGTAGTGTAATGACTTCACTCCTAAAGATTTCCAGAGATCTAAAGCTGGCGTTGCATCTTCCCCCTCTCCATTTGAAAGGGGAAGAGGGTGTATCCTAGGACAGAAGGGAATTTCATTTGGGGTTTGCCATGTTTTGGGACAGAGTTATGTTTCTCTGATTTCTGTCCAAGTTGGCAAATAAAGGCATGGCTTTGTTGTCAGAGTGGGCAGATGTGATGGAATGCTAGTGCAAAGGTGAGGCCCAGCCCAAAACCTCGAGTTCCTGTGGTGTTCCTCCTCTCCAGCTGTGCCCGTGTGGTCATCTGGATCAGCTGCATGTCCTGCGGAGACCCAGACCTGTCTAGAGATGGAGAGGGAAGAGCAGAGAGAGGACAGGGAAGAGGTGAGAGTTGCTCTTGTTTAATGAGCAAAACAACATAGTTCTCCTCATGGCGTTTTTAAGCGCTGGTAGGAGCAGTTGGTGGGCAAGACAGCCCGTTGGGAGTTGGGCTGTGTGGTTCCTTGCTGCAGAGGAAAGGCTAAGTCTCAGTTCCTCTTCTGGGCTGTATTGGTTTCTCTCCCTGCACAGAGGGTAGTGACTTTGAAACTTGCAAAGTGTTAATTCTGGTGATGATAAAGAGGAGGAGCAATAGAAGAAAAAGGAAGTCTCTAAGTCAGCTGCTGCTTGAAGTTTCTGCTTTACCAACAGGCTTATTCTAATAAGCCAATTTATTCTTGAGCTTGTTGCGTTCTAGCACCAGACTCCAAATTATGTCTGATCATGTCTCTTTTAATTAGCTTCACGCCTCTTAACATTTAATCAACATTGCATTTTCTGTGTCATGAAAAGAAGCAGTAAAATCTGACTCTGATATTGCCAGTTTAAATACCAGTCTCTTAGCAGAAATGTTTTTCAGATGTATTTGCTGGAAATGCTAGCCAGCTAAAGTGTAAAGGAAATTGAGGTGTAGTCTCTGTATGGCATTTTGTAGAAAACATTTTGGAATACACATGGTCCATATCTGTGTTAGCTTTTGGGGATCTTGGAAATGCTGCTGTTTGTCCCAGTGGGAGACACTGGCACCAAGTCTAAGGCTACTGCTGAGCCTAAAAATTAATGTATTAGACTTAGTCCATCTTAGTATTCTCTGTAATGCTGTGTTTTTTGCAGTAAGTGGTGAAGAAATCTCAGCTAACTCTTTGCCTGCGTCTTTGTCAAGAAATGGGAAAATTATTATACCTTTTTCAATTAGTCCTTTGAGAGTCCTTCTTGGCATTATGCGAGACTATGAAAAATCTTCTTTACAGAAAAGAAATTGTATCCTTTTTTCCATGCTTAAGAGTCTCTTCCCTTCTATTTTGAACACGCATCAGTTACACTTCTGTGACTGTGTCCCTTTCCAGTCTGGGATTGTGTCTTAGTAAATCTTTCCCCTGAGGGACAATTTATGCTTACTCTGAAGAACAATTTGCTGGATTGCTCATGCTATATTAGCTTGTTTGCATCTACATGTCTTTAGGGTATCTGACTACATGCTCACAGTAGGAGTCTTGGAAGGGACAACTTTAACTTGTGGTTCAGTTTTAGATGTTATTTCACTTTTACCTCCTTTCAGCAGCAGGAGTTGGTCTTGGTGCTATTCTTTCCTTCCTATTTTTCACCATCCTCAGTATTGTATCCTTGGCTAAACTGCTAAACTTATGAATTCAACGGGAAAAAAAATATCTTTTTAGGAAGTTAAGTAATTGATTTCCGGTGGGATCTGACAAGTGCCAGAACCCGTGCAAGGGGGTAGGCAGAACTGTAGCTGGACAATGAGTTTGTCCCCTTGTGATGGGAGCAAGCTGTTGGGTTTGGTCCCTTCAGCCTAAATCTTTTCAGTTTTAACTTCACTTATATTGGGTACGCTTGCAAACTTTCACAGCAGTACTACTCTATAGCTGTCTTGAGCAAGCAGGCATAATATTTACATGGGCAAAAAATGTAAGAGTATTCTACTTGAGATGACTTGATATATTTTTCTGTGCAACTACAGTGCACTGACATGTGTTTTATATGGTACATCTAGTAGTTAACTGGCTTACTAAAAAAATTCTCTTCTGCAACTACTGTTGTCCAACACACTATTTTAATTTGTCTCTTTGTTCAGAGACTGACATAAGTCTCCTCTCTGCCAGTCTGATAAAAGACATGCTTCAAATTCAAGTGGTTTCTCCCCTGAGTGACATTATTTGTCTTGTATTATGTGGCCTTTTTATTAAACTGTGTCCCATCAGTACAAACTGCAGCAGATCAGCAACACTACCTGTGTGGTATAAGGTAAAGGGATAGATAACTCTGATCAAGCCATTCTCAACTGTGTCTGATTTTAATAAAAGGAGGCCCAGTTCCTACTGCTGAGTTTATGCTGGCTCTAGTATTTGTCTGATCGTCCAGTAAATCAGTTCAGCTTGCTAAAAGACCAGAGACTAATCTGGTAAAAAGTCTCTGTTTTGGGCTTTTGTTTTGTTCTCTTTTTTGCTGGGTTCATAGGCTGAATCAACTTGCTTTCTGATTGAAGAGGTTAGTTGAGAGGGGAAGAGGAGGCGAGAATGTTCCCACTTGCCAGGTAGCAAACCACGTAATTCAGCTCAGGGCTGGAAACCCACAGCCTGAGCTGATCCAACTGCTGGGTACCCGTTGGGTCGTTCTCCACCAGCTGAGCTCAACAAAAGGCCTGTCAAATGCCAGAGGGGCAGGAGGCTGGATCTGGCTGTCAGGCTGGCTTAGATGGCCACGGAGCTACAGTCAGAAGATGATGAGTAAAATTAATTGTGTAGTGCTGCATTGTGTTGTACAGTAGTCTTTTGAGTTTGAAGCAGTTATTCTGACAATGAGTATTTTCACTTTACTATGCTGTTAGGCTTCCATACATCAAACCCGATACCTGTACTAATGTGCTTTCAAGACCAGATTCCATGCTATGCATCAGTTACAATGCATCCACTTTGTGCAAATGTTCTAGCTCTTCCTTTTCTTTAATGGTGGCAGGTTTCGGTGTGGGCTTGAGGACTCTTCAGAGTTTAGTTGACTTCAGATAGGACTTGTGGATCAAATACTTCCAGAGTATTCTGGACCTGCTACTGAACCAGAGTATTGTGTGTAGGTTTTTGGTTTGGGTTTTTTTCTGCTTCCCTTTCTACCATTGTTTCTGCAAGAATTGTTTCAGTCATGGCTATCTGCCTCTGTTTTTGGTTTTTGTTGGGTTTTTTTTTCATAACCTGGATGTTCTCTGATACCTTCCATCAATGAAATACAATCATCTGAAGATCTCCAGAGAGAATTTCTGCATGCATGTGCAAATGTTCATGCGAGACTTAAGACTCCCCAGCTTTCTTGGTATGTGGCTGAACTAGCTTATCTCATTTTGATGTTGTATTATAAAGACTCTTAGTTATTGTGATTGGTTTTAACACTTCCTTCTCCTTTCAGCATTTTCTGCACAGTGCTATTGTAAGAGCTGTGTATAATACATATTGTGACTCTGAGGAGTAGTAGACTTGAATGAGGGTTTTGGACATGAATTTTGATGCTTAGCTCTAGCATACTTGTAGATAGCACTGGTAAGTGCTTGAGAACTTTTGTTTTATCTCCATAGGTGAAATTTTATGTGTGAATTTAAATCTTGGATGCTAGCTATAGTTTGTTTGTGTTAGGTGTCACTAGTGCCTTGCTTCCCTGTGGTTCAGGAAGCCTGGAAATGTAAGGGTTAGTAGCAGCTTTGCAAAAGGTACCAAATATATTTGAAATGTAGGTGACGTTAAGTATGTCTGACTGTGTGTGTCTGTAAAATGCAAATGTATTGGTGATGAGGCAGACAGCTACTTTTTATGTGTGCAACAAAGGAAAATGGTAAATACTGTACCAGAAGTGGAGAATGGCATATTCGAATACATCCTTGTAATTTCAGGGGACTTAAAACACCATCAGTGGTCTTGGCAGTTGGCCAAGGGCACAGGCAGCTCCTGGAACTCTTCCAGCTACTAATGGAGTGTGGACTCTGATTAAATTTAACTGTGGCCACTGAGTCTTTGTCTGCATGTTTCTGTATGTGTTAAAATGTATTTATTTCCAACTATTAATATTTAATTTAAAAATCTATTTTAATACTCAAACATGGATCTCTCTTATATGTTAAGCACAGTAATGATTGAGACACCAGTGTTGTGTGAGTTGAGGTGATGCAGTCTGCTACACCACATTTTCCTCTAAATGTGGCTCTACTCTAAAAATTAGCTGTTCTAAAAGCTTTAAAATGTTTTTGTGTTGGCAGCCTTAGATTCTCTGAAGGAATGCTGCTGCATTAGCTATATGAAGTCTGTTCTATTGTTGACATAATTAACTGGTTAAAATAAAATCTGATATAGCAGAATTGTGATGTGGTGGATGGGGCCTTTGACAAGACTTCAGACTTGTAGTTTAAACACAAACCTGCTGGATCAGTTGCCTGCTCATCCATTTTCCTACAGCTGAAATGGTTGCAAAGAAGAGGAATGATAGGGTGGCAATCCCCATGCTTCAAGATATGGCAGGGTAGGGAATGTAGGGAAGAACATGTTAAAACAAGGTGGTAGGCTGAGGTTATTCTTTTGATTTAATTTGGAGGAAGTGAGCAATTTCTCAAACTTCAGGACCCCCCCAAGAGTTAATACATGAGAATTACTAGGCTAATGTCAAAAACAAGTTCAGTTCTGCAAGTGCATTCCTATTAAAATGCTTACAAATGCTTTTTATTTTGATACCACAACTAGTTTGGGACAAGGGGGAAGCAGATTACTGTAGCATTTGTATGAGTGCTGGTACGATCATACAGAGTAGGTGGCTGTATATTGGATTAGTTCAGCTCCCTGCGTAGAAGTACATTAGGTGGGGTTTCTGGGGGTGTTTTGTTTTTTGTTTTCTTTGCATTATGGGTTTGTAAGGTCAAGGATTTGATCTAACTGAATTCAGGAGCAGTAACAGGTGAGGTAATACTGTCTCTGAAAAACATCTTAAGCAACTGATACAAAAACATAACTGCATAAGTGTCTACAAGAATGAGTGGCTATGCCTCAGTAAACTTGTGAAGAATTGTTGATGAGAAGACTTCAAATAAAGCTGTATCTGTAAGAGAAATAGAAGTCACCTATCTGAATGATTTGAGAAATTCTTTAGATTCTTGGTTCTTGCTTAAGTGTTTTTTGTTCCCAATTATTAATATATAATTTTACAGTGATGTAACTGCAGTGATGTCACATAGGTAGGTTTTAGTGTCTTTGAATTGCCATTGTCATTCCTTCCAGTATTGTTAAATTCTGTAATCAAATTTGCAATGTTTTAGTACACTATTACATATGCTGTGTTATTATAGAGGTCAGTGAATTTTAAATAGGGACTATTTATGAAAAAGTGATGTGTCTGATTCATTGCTGCATTTTGCTCTCCAGTCTTTCGGTCCTTGCACCAGTTAGCTTGTACATTGTAGGAAATAAACAGGTAAAAGTCTATTTATATGTAGCAAGGCTTCTAAGTTCCTGCTAAACTTCATGGTGTTTCTGATGAGACTCCAGCCATGCTTACCACATTATATGTTTAAGCAAGACTCCTGTTTCTTTGCTATGCATTTTTTTATGCTGAAGAGATGAACCAAGGCTGTATAGTGAGGGGAAGTTGTTGTGTGCAGAATAGAACCTTGACTCTTTACAGAAATGGGAATGTGTATTGTGCAGAGGAGCTAGAAAAATTGAATTATCTTGAGGCTAAGGCAATTAAAACTAAGGCTAAAGCTAAGGGAGGTAAAACTAGGAGCTATGTTCTGTGCCTCGCTGAAAAAACATAAGGTTAAGTGACTTGTTATCATGATGTGGTGAGCATTAGATACATCTATTTCAGTGTGTTTTAAAGCCAATGTTCTACTTGTAGTCTGAGGAAATATTGAATATTTGGAAGCCAAGTGTGAATATCAGTTTGATGTTAAATATGCTAAGTACTAAAATCTTATTTTAAACACTGAGGTTTTGGGGGAGGACTAAAGAAATAAAAATCAGTTTATTTTTAGTATTTCTGAACCTCCATTGTATCTTGTGGGTAAATCAAGGTCCTACCTTCACACTCTGAACTACAAGGTGAAGTGTTTTGAAATGCATTAGCCTCATTCTAAGCACCATTATTCTGGAAACTGATGAGAAAACTAATTCTATAGTTAATGCAAATTTAATGCTGTGACATAAATTATAGATATTCATATCTGTTGTGTAAGAAGTAGTGCACAGTCTGCAGCCTGTGGATGGGAAAATGTCTAAATTAAGACTGCTTGATACTGTTCAGGTCTTTATAGTTCTTGTAGACTTTAACTGTTGTTGTTCAGCACAAGTTTTGTTTTATAATTTGAATGTAACTTTATAGCTTTTCCTGATGTATAAACCTTCTATACACAAGATGATGGTTGCTTGTCACCATAATGAGTGTGGATTATATACATGAACTAACACCTGAAACAGGGTGAAAGAACAGTTGTTGTCTGTAGTTGTTGTATTTTTTTCAAGGAGAGTTTCACCTACCTGTCAAATCAGAACTGACCCTTTTAAAACTGTTGTGGTGTGGCAGGTAAATCTAGCAGGTCCCTGAGCAGATAACACAAAGCAGTCCTCTGTCAAGCTAGCGTTGTGGAGGAGCAGCAAGTCTGTATTTAGGATCACTTAGTGCTCCTTAACTAAGTACAGTTTCTTAGTGTGAATCTCATAATTGTTTAAGATTATTTTTCTTTGTTTTAAAATCCTGTATTTAACTCCTGGTTTGCAAATGTAACTTGAGGAGTCTTCCCCCCCTCCCCTCATTAGAGCACTAATGTGAAATATAGTTTGATATATCTCAGAGGTAGTGATCTCTTCAGCTTGTGGAACATCTTTTGTTCCTACATGTCCTGTCTTCAGAACACCTGTGAAGGGATATTCTCCAATGCATGTGTAGTCCAGTACCTTTTGGAAATCCATTGGCTTGCACAAAGCAAGGAATTTGGCTGGTTGCACTCCTTCTTCTCCTCTCAAAAAGCACCAGAAAGAACAGCTCCCAGTCTGGCTTCTGCTTTTCCTTACAATGCAAGTCACTGCAGGGCAGAATACCAACTTATTTACAGTAGTAGTGGAAAGAAGCAAGTGTGATAGGGAAATACCTCTAATGTGTGGGTATTTCCAGCTTTGTCTACATAGCATACTTCATAATTTCAAAAGGCTTAAGTTGCCTTTTGTCTGATCAGTATTCATGTTTTAAAGGACACTTACTGCAACTATTTCCTTACTGATGCAAAATGAAATGAAGGTGAGGTTGAGCATGGCACATGCATGAAAGGAAGATGATGCCCTGCAGCAAGTGGCTTAATGTCTGTACTGTGCTCATGTGGATCTGGCTACTCTTACTCCAAATTGTTGTCAACGTAAGCATACATGCAACAGGTAACTGTCTGTAAATAATCAAAATGTAGAAGTATGTTTTCCTGTACTTACAGAATTGAGTTCTTCAGACTTTGTAGTAATTTCAGAAAATCCATTCTCTTCCCCCATCCTACTTTTTAGCAACTATTAGAAAAAATGTGATTTATCAGAAATAAAGTACTCTAATTAAAGATTAAGTTCAGGGTGTGCGGCTTCCTTCTGTTTGGGAGGAAGGGAAGATAGGAAGTGAACATTTAAAAAGCGAACAACAACAATAGAAAAACTTTAGCTGTACATGCAACTCTCTTAACTATTACATTTGGTTTCCCCATGTGCTAAGTAATTCTGCGCCTTATGAATGCTCTGTAAGAGTTGGAGTTTTTCCGTCTGTGCTGGGGTCTATAGGTCTTTGCAGTCATTTGACTTGTGAGAGTGCTGGCATATATAGTTGCATTGAAATAAACACACTATTATGCATGTCATGCTTCTGCTTCATGAGTTGAAGTAGCTACAATGACCCCAAAAGACTTACTTGAAAATACATTTCTCCTTGCTGTGTTGTGTGTGGAACATGTAGTCAAAAGTAATACTTGCTTTTATAAGGCGTCTTAAATAAGACTTTTTATAAATAAATAACTTTTTACAAGGACTATATTGTAAAATGAAAATCTGAGCTATATTCTTCACCCTGGTATAGCTGTAAAGCTTTTTGCACTGTATGAATTGTCCCAGCTAGTATATAGAGGTACCACCTATATCCATGACACTTACTGCCTGTTGCTCACATCCAGTTACTCAGTGCATGTATCTGACCAAAACAAAAACATTAAATAACTTGCATATCATCAACTTTAGTCATAAACCAGCTTCATACTGTTTACCTAAATTACTGATTTATGCAATATATCCACAGATAAATTCAAAGCAGTTAGAGTAATCCGTTTTAAGTGGTGTTTGCAAAAATTCCTGAGGTGCATGGGGACTTCAGTTGCAAAATTTTGTGTATGCAACAATACATATAAAAGGATCAGGTTAAAGATAAGCAGTTACTAATTCCTTTAGGAAATGCTTCAGCTTACAATCTCTATCAATCTGATCTGCAAACTTAAATATGGCAAATGTCTGCTGAAAATGGTCTTAAGTCTGCTCCCTCCTAGACTTCCCATCTTTAAACCAAGACCCTGACTCACTTGATTTACTTTCTTTTTTTATTTTTTTAGACAAGTTGCCTGCTGCTGTATAATGCTGAGACTGAGTCCTTTCAGCTTGAGGCTTGGCTAATGAATGCCATGGCCACAAAACAAGGAGCCATGCTGCCCTTCCAGGGACTGTGGTACCCTGGTCAATAATAGGAATGCCATTAGAAGGTAGACTTATGTTGGAAGGAAAATGAGATTCTTCTACTGGCAGAGAGGAGATCTGGGTCTTGGGAGCTGCAGAGTGTTGAGCACAGGTGGTTTGACAGCAGTACTTGATTATCAGATAGTAATTAATGTAAACAGTTCACCTCAGCTTGACTTGCTGTGCACTGACTGCTTCTAGTGCAAGCTATTAGTTTAGCAGTAGCTCTGGTATCTTCCTGCTGTGTTGCACCTTCTGGGGCTTTTTTGTTTGTTTTCTGTGTTGTGGGGGTGGGTTTTCTGGGGTTTTGATTTGTTGTTTGTTTTTACATTAGTGCTCAAACATATGAGTTACCAAAACCAATGTTGGAGGTATTTTTTTGTACCTTCATTTCAGAAGGTTGAAAAGAGTGGTTCTGTCCATCTGCTTTTGACTGATATCCTAAGAAAACTTTAACTCTGTATTTCAAACCTTTTCTGATTATGAAGGAACATGTCCAAAAGGCAGAAAGCAAGAACTCGTCTGCCCCATCAAACCTGTTACACTTTCTGTATGTATAACTTTGTACACAAGGGTAAATCTTCAATATGTTTGTCCATCTCTAGGCTCTGCTCTTGCTCTGCTTCTGCTGAGGACCTTGACTTTGGCTTCCTCCAAAGCTGCATCTTTAACAGAGAGGAAAACAGATAGGTTACTCCCTAGGCAAGTGGTCAAGCTATGTGATTAAAGAGGAACAGGTCAGACTTTCAGTTAGTGCAACACCATGTGTGTTTATGAACTGCTGACTTATGTTCTCTTCCAGAGGAATCCATTCCATTCCCTTACAAAGGGATTTAATCTTCCTCTCTTCCCTAAATTCCTGTACTCTCCAGAGTTTGGAGTCATCACATACTTGAAATGAAAATCCATGCCAGTGCTCCTGTATCTTATCCTACAACTGTAAATTCATCGGTACCCGAAAGGAGACATGTATCTAGCCTATCTGCAAAAACTCTCTTAAAAAATGCAGTCATGTTGAGATAATGCTAATGCTTGTAACCAGTCATATCTTTGAGCACAAATGCATTGTTTTTTTGTGTCATCTTTTCTTTGAAAACATGTTTCCCAGATCAATCTTGTTTCTGTATAAACCCTTTTAAACCTAAGCTGGATTTAGCATGTGTGCCATGTACAATCAATGTAAAGGCACCGTCTCTCTGTTCAGAGTGATTCACAAATAACAAACTACTGCGGTGCACTTGTTTTCTGTAATAGTCAGGGTTTGTAAATGAAATAAAGTATTCTTGTTTGTGAGTGGTTTTGTGTAGTTTGTCAATAATCCACATGGACCCTGTCTACAAGAGGATGTCAAATGCTTTGAATTTATTCACTTTCATTGAACTGCTCCACAGTCTGCATGATAACATTGAGGGGTTTTAGGGAGTTTTGATCTGGGTGGATTTTTGAAGTGCACATATAAATGACTTATGTGGAATCTGGATTTATTCCAGTGCTGGTATCTTTCAGTGAGAGGAGTTGGTGAACAAAGAAAGTTCAGCTACCACTTTATATATAAAAGGAAAAAAACCAAAAACCCAAAACAATATACCAATCTGGCAGAGATTTAGGATAGCCATAAATCCAACTTTATAAAATCCATGCTTCTGTGTCTTTGGATTTTTTTTCTCCCCGCCCCCCCCCCTTTTTTTTTTTGAGCTTGAGAAACGATTTTAGAGTCAATGGAAGTGTCTGCTTGTGTAACACAAGTACTGTGGTGTGGACCAGCTGTGCTTATTATACAGTTGTTACCCCACAGCATAGCTCAAAGAAATGGTAGGTAAGAGTAGACTAGCTTGTATTTAAATATTTAAGCCTTTCTAATTTTTTTGTATGTCATCAAATACATGTATCTCATTCAAAGAGATGCTATAAAAAAAGGATGAGGGGAGGAAAAAAGGGCTACTTAAAAAAGACAGTACCCAGACAGCTCTTAAGACCTAAATCTCTGAAGGTGACATGGAGTGTAGTGAGGGAAATGGAGATAGAGGATATGGAGATTGTATCTGAAACAGAGCGCCAGTGTGTGGCATCTAGTAAGAGAATTACAAAAGGACAGAAGGCTGAATAGTATGAAGGAGACAACTGAAAGCAAGAAAACCGCCTTCAAAAGAAAAAAAAAGAACAGAAGGAATGTTCAGATGAGTTAAGTAAAAATCATGAATCTAGTATAAACATAGAAACACACTGAAAAGTTTGTGGTTAACAAAAGGCATAGAAACTGATAATACTTTCTTCCTACAGATCAGGAGCTTTACAGATTGCCTGTAGGAATTGCTGGTGATCAGGATGTAAATAGAGCACATATAGTAGATATAGCCTTTGCAGAGAAATAAAATTATTTGTATTTGTTCAGTGAGGAGAAAACTAAAGGTATTCAGTTTCGGAACTCTTCTTTGTGAGGGACTCCTCAACTGGTGGGTCTAACACAGGAGAGACAGGAGAAGATTTTGTGGAAGTAACTAACAACATGGTCAGCAGCAAAGTACCAGGACAGGGTAGTATTCACCCTGGTTCTAAGTCAGAGATGAAGCAGCTGAATTGCAGATGGTGGTTTGTAAATTCTTGCCTAATTCTACTGTGGTACTAGGGGTATAGAGAATGGCAGGTATAATGCCAAAAGTTAGATAAGGGAGACTGTAGCACTTGCAGGGCTCTAATCCTCATGTCTGGAACAGTCAAATGAGTAGTGTTATTTACACAGATACCCACCTTTACACAGATATCAACCACTTTATTTATAGTCTCTGCTTGGGAAAAGTCAATGTGACTTTTGTAAGGAAACTTGTCTTTCAATCTTGTGGAGGCTGTTGGAGGGCAAATAACCATGTGGATAAGAGTAATTTAGGTATGTCTAATTTCCAAGTGGATTTTGAGAGGTTCCCTCACCCAAGGCTTCAAAGGAAGTTAGTTAGCCGTAGCACAAGAAAGGAAAACCTTTGTGTGAATAAATAATTCCCTAAAAGATAAAGAGCATAGGGTAAAAGTAAATGTTTGGCTATATCAGTAGAGAAAGCCACTTCTAAGAAGGACAAATTACTGTAGGAATCTAATATATTCCTAAATTACCTGGAAGAGCCCTGGTGGGGAATGTGAAGCTCAAGAGCAGTCTTGGATGCAGTGACCATGAAATGGTGGAGTTCAGAATCCTTAGGATAGCAAGGAGGGTGTGCAACAGGCTCACCACCCTGGACTTCAGGAGAGCAGCCTTTGAACTCTTCAGGGACCTGCTTGGTAGAGTTCCATAGGATAAAGGCCTGGAGGGAAGAAGGGCACAAGAAAGCTGGTTAATATTCAAGGATCACATCTTCCAAGCCCAGGAGCGATGCATCCCAACAAAGAGGAAATCAGGCAAAAGCACCAGGAGGCCTGCATGGATGAACAAGGAGCTCCTGGACAAACTCAGAGACAAAAAGAAGCCTACAGAGGGTGGAAGAAAGGACAGGTAGCCTGAGAGGAATACAAGGAAATTGTCTGTACAGCCAGGGATCAGGTTAGAAAAGCTAAAGCCCTGGCAGAATTCAATCTGTCCAGGGTTGTCAGGTCCAACAAGGGAAGCTTTTATAGGTACATTGGATATAAAAGGAAGACTAGGGGAAAATGTGGGCTCCCTCCAGAAGGAGACAGAGGAAGATCAGAAGGCTGGAGAAGAGAAGGCTCTGGGGAAGAGCCTTATGGAACTTACAGAAGTTGTGGATGCCCCCTCCTTAAGTATTAGGAAGAAATTCTTCACTGTGAGGGTGGTGAGACACTGGAACAGGTTGCCCAGAGAAGCTGTGGATGTCCCCTCCCTGGAAGTGTTCAAGGCCAGGCTGGATGAGGCTTTGAGCAACCTGGTCTAGTGGAAGGTGTCCCTGCTCATGACAAGGGAGTTGGAACTAGATGGCCTTTAAGGTCCCTTGTAATCCAAACCATTCTATGATTCTATGGTGATGAGTGGGTGACTGAATTTCCAATGTTGTCGTTTGTCAGGGTAGCTACCTGAAAGCAATGCATTGAGGAGGACAGCCCCAGCTTTGCATATGAAGTGATGGATGCTAAATGGACCATAACCATTCAGGAGTAAGGTCTTAGTATTTTGTTAGCATTCAATAGGAGTCAAACAAGCAATTGTTGTGAGTTCTGAGGACAGGAATAAAGAGTAAGCCAGAAAAGGTTGCTGTGCTACTGTGTAAATCCAGCTTGCATCCCTGTTTTGAATGCTATGTGTGGTCCCTTCCTCCTGCTAGGAGGTGTAATAGAGCTTAAAGCTCAGTTGAGGGCAACAAGGATGATCAAAGATATGGAACAGCTTTGTTGTAAAGAGTTGACCAAGAGTCAAGACTTCTCAGGATGACAAGTAGATCACTGAAGGAGAAGTGAGAAGTCTCAAAAATCATGAGTTGAACTGATGATTGGGTAGGAAGTGATTTTTGTCTTTTTCCTAGAAAGGCGTAGAAGCCAGCTTCAAAAAAACCAAGTAGTTCTTCATGCAGCAAATCTGTGTTTTTTAGAAGATATAAGCTAACAATCTTCGATCACAAATCATTGTGATTTACTATGGACTTGCTGTCTACATTGCAAGAAGAGCACTGAATTTTAAACTATCAAGTGATATACATCTGCTTTGTCAATAACAAGTTATTGGTACTCCAGTTCAAAACTAATGTATATCTTCTGTATTATTCCTTAGACATCTTACAACACAGTAGAAAATTTATTTAATTCTTATGTTCTTGCTGTAGTGAATTTGAAACCAATCCAAATATAGTGCTACCTTACCTTTGTTTTTAATGGTTTTCTTTTGCTTGCCTTTAAGGGCTTTCCTAGCTAATTCTTTGCAGTTTGGTTATGCATTTCATATTTGTTATTAAAATACTCTAAATAAAAATAGTACTGATGAAGAAATGTTGCAGTATGTAGTTAATTGTACAAGTTCCCACAGGAGATGCTACTCCGATAGAGTTTAACTTTCCCTCCTTAGTTTAACCTGTGAGACTTCAATCAATTTTGTTAGATGCTGTACAAAAGGTTCATCACTCTGAGGGAGGCAACTGATTATCAAGAGCTGTGTTTAGTCTTTGCTTTACCATCTAATCTTGGTTCTTTCAGTTGTCTACCTGGGTAATCAAAATGATGAACCGTACTTTCCCTTATAAAAGGATGGGTGGAGGGAAATCTCTGCTGAAGAGTTTATTGTAAGAAGTAAATCTTGCCCTTGTCCTCAACACACCGCCTCAGCTAAAATTAAAGATAGTTTCCTTGACTCAAGAAGTGTAATCAGCAGTTAGGTTAATAGCTTTTTTCAAACACAGGATTTTTACAGTCAGTGAGTTTCAAACCTTTGCCTCAAGTGCTGCATCATCGCGTAGTGATGGTGCTTGCTTACAGGAACCACTGGCTTCCTTCAGTGTGTGTGTGTGTGTGTATATATATATGTATATATGCTTCTGTATTAGCTCCATCTCATTCTCCTTTTTGAAAATACAACTAAAATCTAGTCTTGCATGGAGTGATATAATTGTAATTTACTTCATGTATTAGGAGATCTGTAAGAACGAGTTAAAAGTTTTATTTTTTCTTACAGCTTTTAGCTGAGGAGATTAATAAAGTACAGAACTATGAGAAGTGACCTTTTATCAAAGTCCAAAGCTGACACTTGTTCTGTTTGAGTCTTAATGAAAAAATGTAAGGATGAAGTGAAATAAAGGAATTGCAGTGAGTGGTCAGAAGTGGACACTGTGTAATCTCTTTATAGTATCTAACAAAAACAATAAAACTGCTTTGATGCTTTTACTTAGGCTTTAACAGGATCTGAGCAGAGTTACTAATCTGACTTTTATGAATAAAACATCAAAGTGTTAAAGGAAAGTAATTAATGATTACTTACCTACTTCGCTATAATGTGTGATGTGTACAGTTAAAGGCTTTCTGTTCAGTGTACTCTTATTTAGGTGAAAGGGGTTTTTTATTATTTATTTTTTTTTATTATTTATGTGAATATTTTAATAACAAAAGAGGTTTCCATATGACAGCATGAAGTTTACATGCCTTGCATTCATATAGTTTATAGTAGACTTGAAGCCTCTTGGTAGTTCATGATCAGATTCTGTTGCCTTCTTATCATGAAGCACATTTTATGTGCTCTGTAAGACTGTCATTAAAGTGGCTCAGTTAGATGGAGCTTATAGGAAACTACATGAAAAACTAATAGTTGATATTGCTGGAATTTAAAGACATACTTCTCAATATAAAACCTCTTAAACCTCACTGATATTACCATGTGTCACCTCAGTTATAAATAACCTTCCATGTATTGTCTGCAGTCTGTCAGTCTAGTTGCTATGCCTGAGAGAGGATGAAAATGTACTTTCCTTTGTGTGATAACTTCTCCCTTTTTCTGTGTTAGTTATTATTTTATTTGAAATTCAAACATGTTGCCTACACACTGAGGCACTATAATCCTATCATATTCTGTCATCTTTGGTTTGCCCTGTAATTTTGCTTTTTAGAGTCTGTTTCTGTCAGCAAGCATTCTGTATCAAAAGTTGTACTGATGGGTCTACAAATTGAAATTGAGACATGGTGCTTTTACTTTAGTCAACTTGAATCATCTAAATGCACAAAAGGAAAATTTGACTTTGTATCTTCTTTGATTACTTCTAAGTGGAAGGAGTTGTTCCTGGCACATCAGGGCAACCAGAGGCATCAGCTGCTTCTGAGATCTCTTCAGCATCAAGCTTCACTGACATAGACGTTGTTGGTTCTGTTCCTTGACAAGGTGGCATTACAACATATTACTGAAGTGTGAAAACCTGTTCTGTTTAGTGGTCCTGAAAACAATACTGTTTGCATCAGCAGACTTTTAATCTGTAGTTTTATTTGAGGATATTTAAGGTGTGTTAGGGTCAGAGGCTCATCCCTTGCTCTTGCCCCTTAATGCATGCTTCCTACTCTAAAGCAGTCTTAAGTTATGGCTGTACAATACCTTTGCCTCACAGAGAGAAGCTGTGTTATGTTGTCAGATAGCTGATCATGTTTCTGCTGTTCATTTTAAATTGCTTTAAAGCTTCAAAGTGTATAAAAGAGCCTGGGCTACAGTTGTTAACACCTGTAGTTTGCTCACTGATATGCTGTATCTAGTAACATAAGTGTGTTTAATTGTTTAGGTATAGGTTTCCACACCAAGTTTAAAAAAAAAAAAAAAAAAGAAGAATGTTTTAAGGGAATCAATAATAGTAATGTTTGTTGACCAGGGTCATTGGAAGAAGGTCAGGAGACAGCTGTATTGACTTGCAATCAGGGAAATGAATGTGAAGTGACCTTGTTCCATGTTAAGAGATTGTTAAAGATCTGTAACATTTTTTCAGAGACCCTTTGATAGCTTTTGTTGCACAAATTAATTAATTTATTTCTGAATTAAGACTGTAACTGTCAGTTTCAAAAAAAGTATTGATATCTATATATCACTAAGTCTGTAGGAGGAAAACATACAGACTTAGTGATATATAGGGAGAGTTAATCTTGTCTTCTTTTCAGTATGCACTGTGAAACAAATGGTTGTCTTGAGTTACCTGTACAGTAGCAGCAGGAAAGGAAGCTAGTGTTTCTTCACCCCCAAGTGCCAGCATAGGTGGGAGGGGAGACTGAAACTGCCAAGCCCTAATACCTTGTCCTCTCCCCTACCCATATTTATAAGACTTTTTGTCTAGTATACTTTTAACTGTTTGTGTCTATTCACTCCTTGTCCATTCCTCTAGTAATCCTAATAAAGGTGAATGCATATAGCTTTGTTTTTCTGTCTTGAATTTTGTACTCAAAATTACTTTGTAATACTTAAATTTTAAGAAATTGTAAGATACCTCAGACATAAGAGGATTTTAATAAAATGTATTAGGTTTTTTCTTAGGCTTCTCTTAAGTTCTGTCTTTCACGGAGCTAAGAGGAATTTTCTGGGACTTTCCAGATACACAAATATATTTTGACTTCAGATTTATGTGTATCATGGAAGTAATCTGAAAACTAGTTGGGCAGAATACTTCTGCACTGTAGTATTTGCTGCATGGGAGCTCACAAGTGATGTCAAGCTGCATCACTAACCAACTGATGGTGCTTAAAAAGAGGTAGAGTCCCATAAGCTCCTTTAACTTCCTGGAAAAGCAGAAAACTGTCCTGTTTCTCCTTCCTCTTTGCAAGTTGAAGAGCAGGCAGAAGGCAGGGGCACCGGAGCGTGTGGCTGGAAGCAGGTGGGAGGAGGCAGCAGGAACTTCCATTTTTGGCACTGCTTGGGATGTATATAGGCTCCATAAAATGCAATAAGCCATGCTCCTAAAACCCTCATGGATTTTCAAGAATTTGGCACCTTCTGAAGTCTGAATTTAAACTCTTGCTAAAATTTGAAACCAGATGCCTATTTTTAAAGTCGTCTCTACTTTCTTATTCTTGTTCCATGCCTAAATGCAAGAGATTGGAAGAGGCAAATAGAGAATAAAATAAAGCCCTTTTGTGACATGCATGGTGTGGTAAAAGGAATACCAGCTTGCTTTCCCCGGTCAGAGAATCCTGTCTGCGCAAAGCTGATCCGGTCATTCAGTATCTGTCAGGCTTGAAAACTGTGTTTGACTTAATTCGACTTAATTCTGATAATTTGAAGGAAAAACATTCTAGTGCAATTTTTTTTTATCGTAATCAAGAAAAGGTGAAAGGCAATAACTTGTATGTATGGTCTTATCTAATGGCTTCTCTAGAAGGAACTCAAGCTTAATTTCATTTAACAGTACTGGATTGGGTAGAATACGCTCACTGGGTGGTGGTTAAAGAGCAAGGGAGGAGATATTGCAAGACTGATTCCTCAGCAGGACTGGTCTCAATAAGGAGCAAGTATTTTTGGACTTCAGAAACATTTTAAGAAACTTAAAATGAGTAGAAATGTGTTCGAGTCCAAGGAAGGAGAAAGCTGTGCTTGCATTCTTCAAGACTTCCTGTGCAAAATTAATCTGAGTATATCCTCATGTATTAGTTTCAAAATGTTGTGTGTTGAAAACATCTGTTGAAGCAAATAAGAAAGATCAACTTAGTCCTAAATGTAATGGTACCAACAAATCTTTAGAAAAAACTTCAAAATTAATTTCCTTATAATAAAGCAAGTTGTTTACTGTCTTTTGTTCCCCTTTGACACAGGTACACACACACACGCACAATTACAAGGTTTGAGTCCAATGTTATGCCTACAAATACTTTCACTTTGAGATTTTGTTGAGTTAGGAATTTTCCCCTTAATGTTTTGCAGCCCAAATAAGTGCCCCCCAAAATAAAAAATGCCTTGTTTAGAGGGAAAAACAAACAACAAAACCTACAAAAATAAAAGAAAATTTAAGAGCTTTGTAATGCCTTGGAACTTTAATTCTTGCAATGCTACTTCTGCAGCTGAGAGGCAGATGCAAGAACAGGGTGAGTGTTGGTTCCCTGAGGAGCTGTTGGAAAGGCAAGCCTCTCCTCTCAGAGAGCGAGCCCTGCCCGCCGTGCCTCCGACCCCAGCAGTGTCCGCCCAGCCAGTTTTCCAGATGGGTGAAGCATTCAGATGGTTTCTTTCAGTCTTCGGTGGTTGTATGAAATATATTCAGGAAACATCTAGGTAACAGTGCTGCTCGTAGTGTAGAGGCTTTAAACATATGCAATGAGAAAATACATTAAAATGTCTTGCCTATTCCATCCTGCTTGTGGCTGCATCAGCAGCTGCCTGGCAGAATGGTTTGGTTGCTGATTTAAAAATAGACAAGCAGCAAACCACCTAGTGCTTTCTTTCTTCTGCCCTTTGCTTCTTCCTCCCTCTTCTTACAAAAAAGAACTGCCCTCCTCCCCACATTCCTAAAGGGTGATTTGAAGAAATGCGGATGATTTCACATGAAGCTTGAGGGGGGACAGGATGGGACATTTTTCTTCTTCTAGACAACCTTTTCTCTAAAACTAAAAAATAGTTAACATTGGTACCTACTTGCGTTGTTTTGAGGATCTGAGTTAATCCTGCTGTGTCCAGCTAAGTAGTGAATGCATAAGGCCAATGTGGCCAGAAGCTCTAGCATTTTCCTGGGGGAGAGTCTGGGTTCCAAAAGACAAAAGAGACTGCTTGAAAAATAAACCAGACCAGTTTTTAAATAAGTACTTCTTTAAAACCTGGAAGAAAATCGTCATCCTGTTTAAATTCACTTCATATTCCCACTACTACAAAGCAGCATCAACTGGCTAGTTCCATCTGGAAAATGTGAAGATTAAACATCAATAAGAGCAACACTGTCAGTTCCCAGGTACATGAAGATAAGACTTGGCAAAAAAATTCAAATTCATTCAGAGGTTGTTTGTAGCTTCAAACCTCTCTGGGTTATATACTTGGACTTCTTTCTGCAAGCACGTGGGCTAGACGTTTTAACTTTGCTCTTACATAAAAACAGATACCAACAGTGATCCTAGAAACGGGAACTTTCTTATACAGTAAGACTTTTTACAAATTAGCAGGAGTTAGTAACTTCAAAGCAATGTTGCTGCACTTTAAAATTCAATAGTAACACTTGTTCATACATTGTTGGAGCAAGTAAGGATTTCATGTAATACATGTACCTAGTGTGGGATCTTTGGAATAGGGGAAACAATTTTTTTGTCTTGGAAAAAAACCAAACGTACTGTTTTTGAAGATAGTAACTCTTTTAACCTCTTGCAACTTTACTATTCTAGATACCTATCAAGAGATGATTGCACAAAATGGGTAGTGGGGATAAGTGCTCATAGTAAAACAACAGGGAAATAAAATGCAGCAAGCAGAGGTTGTCAGTTTGTCATGGCTTTGCCTAGGATTTGTTTTAGCAGAGGGTGTGTATTTGCCTAACTGCCAGGGCTGTCTGTGTCTTTCTAGCAATAGTTGCCATCAGCTTAAAAGTGTAGCAGTAGAGTCCCAGCTTTTAATATTAAACAAACATTCTTGAACACGTAAATGGACACATAAATTCCTTTTGGAGTAGGAGAATGAAGAGTGTGGTAGCAGCATAAATATGTCTTATTTTCTCTAATAAACTTATACTCCCGTTTGACATGCGTTCACTGTTATTGAATATAAATACAGTGAGAACTAAAATGACAGCAAAATAGTGATTCCTACAAGAAGATGTACAAGGGCTTCAATATAGAACAAGCCATGGTTTGATTGAAGCATGGTAGAAAGCATTGTTATAGAATTAGATACCTAAGGCTTTATCTAGTTTCCACTTAAATCAATAATACTAACTGATCCTAATGGAGTTTTGATTTTTCACTCTGTCCATTTGCTTATGAGTATGGCAACACAAGGGACTTGATTTTCTTCTTTCTTAATGTAAAAAATATTTCCAGTACTACCTTCTTGTCCCAGATCTGACTTTGCTGCCAAACAGACAATTAGCAGCTTTGTCCAGACCCAGAGTTTGGCCTGCAAAAGCAAAGCGTGGCTTGGCTGTGTGTTTGCTTTATTTAAAGCAGAGATGTGAAGGCACATCCCTGCCGCATATCCCCTTTGGCTGCCACCTGGGGCAGGCTCTCTACTCCAGCCTCTGCTCACCAGGTCTCCCCACCCAGGCACGGGCGTTTCTCATAGTACTTCAGGAAGTTAAGTGTATGGTTGAAGAATAAAAAAGAAGAAAATATTTTGCCTAGAGTTTTAAAAGTAATAACTTTTGGAGAAAGCAGGTGCCTCTAAAAGAGATGCCAATGAAGGCATCACCTAACGCCTTCAGTTACTAATTGGGGCACCTAGTGCCCCAATCAGTTACTCAAGCAAGCAGTCATCTCTTATACAATATGGTTAGAAAAACATTTTAAAATGAGGGGGTTTAGTGATTAGTTGTCTTAATGGGCACCACAGGCATAGTCTTTTTCTGAAGTTGAAAGTGTTAGTACCAGTAGCTACGGTAGCTGAAGTTTGTAAGTATGCTTATTTCTTCAGATTTTAAAGATCAGAGTACTAAACTGGAATAACAGCTCATTTACAGTAAGTAGTTTGATCCAAACTTTAGACTGTTAAAATCAGCTCTGCCTGGCAGAGGTGTATTTTGTAGGTGTTGAGAATACTTTTTTTTTTTTTAATTTAAGTTTATTTAACTAGGTAATTTAAAGTTGTAAGAGTTTTTCTTTGTTGCTCCACACCTGAATAAACCTGAGGTATGAGAGTGAAATATGCTACTATCTTGAAAGTAATCAAGTTGAATAGCAAAGCACAGATACCTTTAAAAAGCAGCTTTGCTAAAGTCATTATAGTCAAGACTGTTTAATCAGTTATCTTTAGCTTGTATCCATTTTAAAACTATTTTCTTTTTCAGTATATTATATAAATTATGAATTTAAAAGCTGCTTTTTTGTAAATAATTTTCAACCATCATTTTGTAATATTCTAAAAAGCCAAAGAAGTCTTTTATTTCTCTTGTACTCTGCAGGTTTATGTGTGTGCCTGTATGCATCCTACTACGCAGTAAAAAAGTTAAATTATTTAATTTAGTGGAGAGTATATTTAGTCATTGGTAAATTAAAATAATAGTTAAAGCTCAAGCATTAAGATTAAAAGATATTATATAAATCAAGGGATTTTTGACGTAGGTGATGCCTCCCTCATGTTATACCTGTGGTTTTTTTGGGGTTTTTTCAATTTTGTTTTACCCAACAGAAGTCTTCTGTTCTGAAACAGGCTCTTACTCTGATCTATTACTGTTTCATTACTGAGTAACAACCTTCAGTACTTCAGATGGTTAGTTGTGACATCCCAAATATGGTTTTTAGATTGAAATAGTATATATATACTATCAGGGATTTAGATGCAGAGGCAAAAGGAGAAAAAACAAGGTGTGTTATGTTTTCGTAGACCACAGAAAAGCTTGGAGATACTTTTAGAGACTTACTCCTTTAAGCTCATCTAGGTATGAACAATGTGGTCATTTGAAAAAACTGTGGAATTGTATGGTTCTGTAACAGAAACATTAAGATTGATACAAATGTAGTATGAATAGAAATACGTGTGGTAAGGACAATGGAAAACTGCAGAATAAAAGTGTAAAAATAAATGGCCTGTGTTGATAACCAAAAACACCATTCCCAGCTGTAAAATGTGAAGAATGTGGTGTTCATGTCAAGACCACAAGGCTGAAAGAAGACCCTGATGACTGGCTGCATCCTGGCACTGGGAGAACGGTCATGGAGCTGCAGCACACACTTGTGTTCTCCCAGTTCCTCTTAGCTGCGGAGGAACACCAGATAATGGGCATGCAGCCTGACCTAATGTGGACGGAAACTGAAGTTAAAGTCATTTTGAGACAAGGGACCACACAGTATCAATTAGTGACTCCTAAAAATCTGTCTGAACTTCAGTTTTTATCACCAATTGGGAACTCCCAAAATTTCAGGAGGGTGAGATGAGCGGGTTTCCCTCTCTGGAAAAACCATGTGGTGGACCCAACATCTTCGGATTATGTGGGAGTGAGCAAGTGAAATCTGAGAGTATGAAGGTGTAAAATCAGCTTGCCCTTTTTTTTTTCTCTCTCTCTTAATCTTATCCTTCCTGTAAAATCTTATAGTGAGCTGTATGGTACTGATTTCCCCACAGAAGCTCTCTGGAAGCTGCTGAATATGTAACTTGCTTCTATTTTATTATTGTTGACAGCTGAAGCTGTCAGAGAAATTTAGTAAGATCAAATATCTTTACTTAGGAAACTCAACTTTCTGCAAGCAGGGAGGTAGGTATACAACAGGATAGCTAAGAACTTTGTGGGATTTATTACACAAAAGGGGAAATTATCATATACTTTGTATTCTTTGTCATGCTGATAGTATTTATTGCAGGGAAGTATGTGTCCTGTGGGAGAGGCCAAGATTTCCTCTGGGACTTGCCAAGATACTCCTACTGATAACACATTTTAAGTAATCATAACCCTCATCCTTCCTGTTGCATCTCCTCTCTGCCATCCTCATCTAGGGATGGGCTGTTCTTATGCTCTTGGTGAATCTTGTTGAACTTTCAAAATTTGCCTTGGCAGCACTTTCAATGATCAACTGAGGATAAGACTGAGGTTAAGAGCATCTGAGTTGTTGCCTGAGTATGTTCTGAAAGATCTCTGGAGAACGATTTGCAGCAAAGCGTTTGAGGGCTTTTCCACCTTCTCTAAGTGGTATACTTCTGCCCTTGTGGTTGCAGCATTACATGAACCCACTGAAAGCAATGATGAGTGCCAAGTGGCATAAGAAAGACACACCAGATGTACTGGCATATGAAGCTGACACATTAAATTGTAAAATAATTAAAGCTGGTACAGGAACTTCCAAAACCTTCAACCTGGGGAAAAAAAAAAAAATTAATGCATGGGAGAAGAGGAGTGAGCAAATGCTAGCTGTGGACATGCATTTCCAGGACACTATATGGCCGTATGTAAGGACAGGGAGAAAGGAAAGCTGTATCTCTTGCTAGCACATTACCTTTTTTTCTTGCTAAAAGCAAAGACTTCGGTCAAATCTACTGAAGCACTGAACAATATTTCATACTTCTATGAAACCAGAAATGCTTATATTGCTATAACAGGATTATAAATATGTAAAGATAGTTTATGAACGCTAAGAACAATGTGCAATAAAGCATTTGAGGGCTCTTGCATCTTCTCCAAGTGTTATACTTTTGCAGTTACTCAAAAATATTGATGAACATAGCTGATTTTTATTGTTTGTTGTCATCGTGACTGAGAAAAGAGAAGAAAAAAAAATAAATCCAAATTTCTCTCACAAAACCATCAGACATTGTTCTGTACAGTCCTGGGGAAGTTGATTAGAAAAGTTTTATTTTCCATTTCCTCATATTAATAAAGCATTTTTAGTAAAAAATCTGAAAGATCACAGAGCTGGTTTATCAAACTGCCTGCAGCAGGCTTGAGATTTGCTATCTCTGTTGAAAGAGAATTCATGCTCACACAACAGTGATTCAGTACAGATGTTTGGTCTACAGGTGAAGCTGGACTTTGCTAACCACCCCAGTTCAGGTCACATCAGTGTGCTGCTGCACAAGCCCAAGTTTAGCCAGTTTATCTAGGGGGAAGGGACTGGTGCAGACCGGTTAGTGGTAGTGGGGTTTAATATCTTTAATTCCCATAAGCTGTACATTTTAATCCGCATGCATTAGAACATAAAAACCAGAAGGCTTAAGTCATTTTGGCAGTGCTCATTGACCAGGTGCTTCTGAAGAGAAATTTTACATCGTAACGTCAGCATCATATTCTGTTCTATTTTCTCAGCTGAGTTTTACTGCAAAATTCTTGTCCAGGAAGGGTAGTTCTTATAACAGCATCTGACTCAAAGTTTGGATTGGGTTTTTTTCCCTGTAAGTAGAAAAGGAACAGACTGTACTGTGGTTCTATTTATGATTATAATCACTTTACACTAGAATTTGCTATCTTGGACTGGAGGATTACAGTTCTGTATGGTTGCCCTTAAAGCGTTTTAATCTAATTTTTCTACTAACTGTTCATAGTGCATGATTTTGAGCCATTAAAAGGAAGCTGATCTTCACATTCCTCTTACAGTAGACAATTTGGATTAAAATAATATTGCAAAAATTTTAAACAGATCATAAATAGCAGCTATAACAACTTTATCGTGCCTACTTTTTAAAATGCTTTTTGCAAGTGGTGAATGTTTAGTAAAACATCCTTCTGTGACAGGAGAATCAGAAGAAATTTAGTTTGCAGAACAGCACTTAAATATTTTAACTTGTCTAGGTCCTATGGTTCCTTCTGTAGTGAAGGAAAAAGAGCAGAAACTAGACAAGGCTGACTCTGTTTGTGCAGCCTCAGAGCACTGTGTGTGACAGTTAATGACACCATGTTCCTCCCGAGACAGGAATGGCTAGTACAGATCCAGCTACAATGAAAAAACATCCTTGTGTAAGGAGGCAATTGAAGCTTTCATTAAAGACTTCAAACTGACAATAATTTCCATTGAAATCTCATTTTAAACCCTAAATATTGAGGCCACAGAGGAAACAATAGTGAGCCAGCTGTAGCATAACCTTTACTCAATAAGTTAATTGTTTTTTAGAATGTAGTGATTTGTTCACAAGTTTCTGTTCCCTAAAAACATAGGGAATATGAAATTCAGAGTTAAATAGCTTGTAGAGACTTGAAGTCTAGTGGAAGTGGAATGGAACATCAGTTACTGCTTGCTTAGAGAATGGATGCTTTCCTTCAAGAGAATGTGTTTCTGTAGTAAATAATGTGGGTTCCAGCTTTTTTTGGTGCTACTATGACAGCATGTGTGGGAATGCAGTTGAAGATTTTAGATTTATGCAACAGGCGATCACACTGCTTCCCCCTCCCAAAGAACAGAAAGAGCTGTTGTCAGACGAGAAACTTGCTGCCTAGACTTTCCCTGGTCAGATAGTCCCTACACACATAGCATACTCCAGTGAGCAGGTCAGTTTGTAGTCCCTGCTCACTCTTGTAATGGATTGAATTTATACTCTCTGTCCTAAATATGTATTATAATCAAAAAAGGATGTTAATAATTGTTCTGATAACTGGTTGTGGCTACTTCTGAATTGTGTGTATGATAAGCTTTTCTCATCCCTTTTTAAGCATCTCGGAGATAGAGATTGCTTAGCAATGAACACCTCAGAAAAACATACTGCCTAGCTCTCTTTGTACTCGGAACAGCATGCAATTCCCATTTATACTGTTTCCTTAGGGGTTAAAAATGGTTACAGTAATGATGTTATCTGTGCTGCTTTCTCCTTCCTTATTAAGCTTTATCAGTGAAGGCTTTAAAAAATTTTGTTTCTGTGTGAAGTCAGAAAAAAGTTCAGTCTGTTAATCTGTTTGCCTGAAGTTTGCTGCTTTATTAATGTAGTAGTTTGTACCAGAAAAACCATAACTGATGGATCTTATTCCTTCTGTAAATACCTTCCCTTTCTTCCTTCCTTTTCCTCCTTACTCATTGTATGTCTCTCCCACTAGATACTAAAATAGGGGATGCAGTGAGGGAGAGAGAAGTTTGTTGACCGTGCTTCTCTTTTTTTCTCCTTCTCTGCATTGTTTATACACTTGTGTGGCCTCAGTCCCCCCTTTAATTTTCTTAACACTTTTGTTTGTTTTGCTTCCATATGTATATAATATGTTATTTTATATTGTCTTTTAATATTGAAAAGTTATGTATCAACCTTAGAGTTCCATGAGCCCAAATGAGTTGCATTTTATCAGCAATGCAGTAAGTGTGTTGAATGAGTAAAGGCAGTTCAGAGCTTCAAGATGAAAACTGCTGCCTCACAAAAATGCCTTTGGTTCACATTCTGCCAGAAAATAACGTGTGTTGAGAAAGAGGGTATAAACAAAACAGGATACTGTTCCCGTTGCTGTCAGTAGGTGTTTTAGGAGTGAATTTGCCTTCCTGAGAAGGATCTTACTCAGTAGTGGTAGTTGGGGTTGTAGCAGGAGGTGTTCCATTGGTGAGAGTTGAATCTTTGTATCTTCATCTGATTAATCCTCCATGAGTTTTTCCCTTCTTTGTATTCTATGAAAGATTTGAGATAGAGTGGAGTTATAATTCACTGCAGGTAGACCTCAGGAGCTGCATGCCTCTCAGTTGCTTGACACCTATTGCTACTCTTCCACACACTTGTATCACAGTCTGTGAAAGCTGATGCCTTTATATGATACAAATAACCAGTCGAGAGACTTCTTCAGTCATCTGGTTGCAGACCATAAGCCGAGCCTCTAAGGACAAAAGGTGGAGCACTGGAACATATGAATACTGCTGTTAGCTGCTAGGGAGCTGTAAAGTTTTAAGGAAAAACAGGCAAGGCTCCTTAAAAATGGTGATGTTCTGCATTTTTCCATAGAAGTGTTTGGAAGATGCGATGGTTTAATGAAGCACCAGAGCACACAAAATACACCTCTGCTTTTTTGGGTTGAAGGATGTAATAAAAATAGCAAATTCAGTAGTGTCAATGAAAAAATCCTACACAAGCACACTCATCTTTCTAAGAAATACCAAGTCATTCCAGTTGCATTATCTTTCTCTCTTAAATTCTGTGCATCTGTGTCAGAGAAGCATCTACAGCTGATCCTACAACAAGTGGTTAGCAATTAAATGGATCCTTTGATTTCTACTGTCAGCTGAGGATAGTTGGCATGAAACAGCACAGGGATTCCTGTGGCATTGTGTGATCTCTACAGCTCAGGATCGTACCGAGGGGAAGGGAAATGCCCCTTATCGTTCTGGCATCGTGCTGTAGCTGATCAGAGCAGTGTGGTCTGCTTCTGTTGGCCTACACTCTTCTCCAGTGCCTTAAAAAAATGTCACTGCATCTTTCTAAGGTAATTTCTGAATATTGTCATTGTCCTAGTCATGATTCAGTTTCTTGCTGTACTGGAGCTGGCTGCAAGAGAGTGGAAAGACAAGTGGCAGTGGTCCTGGCTGTTCCGAAAAAATTCCAGGAACTCCAGTGCTTGATGGTCTTGGTAGTTCATGTCCTGAAACTGCCCTCATCCAGCAGCCTTGCACGAGCTGCACAAGCTGCTGCATTTTCCTTGTCATCAGTACTGTAGGAGGAATAGCAATCTCATCTCTAGTAATCCTAGAGATATGGAAAATGGTGTTTTCTTAAAAAAAAAAAAAAAAAAAAAAAAAGAAAGAGAGATCCATCAAATTCTAAATAGCCCGTAACTTCCTCTGACGCTGAGACTGGAGGCTGACTGCTGCCGAGTTGCATTGTGCTTGCTGGGAACTCACCCGAAGGGTGGTGGGACTGGGATGAGCTCTGAAAAGCCTGGGATACTCAACTGCAGTGGTGATGCAGTTTCAAGGAAGGAATAAAGGAATTTCCTCCAGGTGGAGGAAATTATTCCTGTAATGAACAGTCAACCTCTTACTTTTGATGTGTCTAGTTTTCCTCATCAAACAGCAATTCTGTGAAGGAGTTTCAGAAGCTCTATTAATTTTATTTAACAAGTACATGGTAAAACAGGACAAAAAACAGGTCTACAATATTTTGTTATACTGCCTCCTCTGAATTTCATAAACTGTTCTTCAATGTGAATGTCTTAAAAGCTGTAAAATACAGGTTTTCTAGATCTTTTGTTTCCTGTTCATCAGGCACTAGTTTGAAGGAGTATACTGAGTGAAGTGCAGTCAGCCTTTACACTCCTCCACAACATCTACTCTAGTCGCCATCTGCAGGCAAGGACACAGGGAGAATATTTTGTAGTGTAATTTTGCTATTCATATTTCCTGATTTATCTTTCTTACTTTAAAATCTTTGGGGTAATTAGTAGTGCTTGGCATTTGTTCCTTTTTAAGAAAAGGTCTCTAAACCTTTAATTCAGTCATTGCAGGTGCTTTGCTGCAGAACCATATAGCTCTTGAAACCCACTGTAGGGATGCGTAGAAGTCAGGAGTTGGCAGAGTATGTGCCAATATGCTCCTGTAGGCTTGTAAGTCGTGGTCTTTAATTCATGCTGTTTTTTCACTGATCTCCAGAAAATTGTATATCATTTATATACAAGACAAACCTCTATCAAAAAGACTGAATTAAGTGAGAAAAGTCCACTGTAAGTTTCTTATATCTGTATGCAGTGATAAATATTTATTATGAGAACAAAACCCTTGTGTAGTTTCAAGTTCTTGAGTTGTTGGGGGATTGTTGTTGTTTTTAATGTGCTAAGATAATGAAATATCAGTAGCTGAAAGCAAACTCTACCACTCTGTTTTTATCCTAATTCTTTTTGCTTTGAGATCACCTCACCAGTGGAAGTTAGCATCCAGCCCAAAGATTTCTCCTTGCGTGGTTAAGGATTTCTCATACATTTATGGCCACTGGTGCGTCTGTGTTTGAGTTGACGGTATTTTAGTAACTTGGACTGATCTGTTGCTACTGTTGTAACCACAGGAGCCACGCATACTTCTGTGCTTACTAGAAGTGTAAGCTTTATAGCTCCTGGGGTGGGTTTTGTAGCTTGAGTGGGGCTCTAAGTGGGTAGCCTTTCACTGCTGCACATGCCTGGGCTAATTAAATATATGCCTGTGTGGATTTCTATTGGATCTGTCTAAATCCAAGTAAAATTTCAGGGCTGATAAGGTCGAAATTACTTCCATGTATGTTCCCAGCTTTACAGCTTGCTTCCCAAGTACTGCTGGAGTAAACCTGAAAAACTTGCCTTGTGTTTTCATATCTTGTTGAAGACCTGCTTCAGATTGATTTATAGCATCTGACCTAACTGGGGAGCTATTAACACATTTTATGTTTTCAAGTTAGGGGGGCTACTTTTAAGTGTATTTTTAAACTTTGAGAAAGATTAGTGCTATAATTAAATTACGATTTTTCATGAGACTCCCTGATTTAATTGTATTTTCCAGGGAAATAGGGGTAGTTTACTAATCAAGAGTCTGCAGTTCCATACTGTTTGGTGTTACACTGTCTTAAAAACACCGTACTCCGTATTAGGCACTGAGACATAACTGTTTAACATAATGTGATTTTCTTAGTACTAATCGTGCATTACAGTTATACTGTAGGTAGTATACCAACAAGAAAGTATGGTGGATCATAGAGATTTTTATTTTACATCTTTGCAAATAAACATAACTTATCTAAAGAGGTAAACCAAAAAATTGAATATACCCCATGTAAAGCACTAAATGCTCTGTTAAGCAGGCTATAGAGTGATTTGATGCAAATATTTATTTCTGTTTACGGTTAGGTTTTTGGTTTTGGGTTGTTTTTTTTCAATGTAGAGGAAGAACATCCTTGTGTTTCCTAGCTAATCAGATATTCCAGAACAATCAGATACTAGAACATATTGCTGGCATTGTTTTCCGCCTAAAACTGTCAGGATGGTATGAGAAAAATTAGTTTTATGAATTCAGTGTTTGAAACCTAAAAGTAGATCTCAGCAAGCTTCTGGAGCTTCAGAAAATTATGTGGCGTGTGCTATGTCATTTACTTATTTGTATCTGTGGCCTGACAAATCAGACTGTCACAGTCCTGTCCCATTGGTCTGCTGAGAAAGTCCCCTTCAATTTGAGGCAAGACACTGCTTGGTTAGATCCAGTTGATGACTTGGCACCAGAAAAAAATGAATGAAAAGCATTGATATGAGCTTACTGCAGGATTTCCGCAGGGTTGTGCTCAGGGTGAAATGCTGTACCACAGTATAATATCCTGCCGAATTCACTGCTTGCTGTCATGCTGGCTTTGGCGCTGATGTGGCACGGTGGTGAGCCATTCCAGCCTGTTAACTCACTGAAAGGAGAAGGAAAAACCACAGTGGTTGTCCCTGGGGCTGAGCGAGAGCAAAGCCCCTGCTGGGGACTGGCGGGGGGCAAGGGGGGAGGAAGGGGAGAGGCGCAGAGTGAGGATGCCCCAGGTCGGCTTGGGCTGTTTGCAACTCTCCACCGTAGTCGACACACGACAAAAAATTGCCTTGATGTTAGGTACAACAAACGACTGGTATGGAAAGTGGTTTTCAGGGAAAAAAATGAAAGGCCATTTTGAGGGCCCTTTGCCATTACTTCTTAACTGAGGCTTTAGGATTTTTGTTGTTCAGCTTATAAAAAAGCAGTTTAATTTAGAAGGCAGCTGACTTAGCTCTTCCTTGCAATAACAAGATTTGAGTCAGAAAAGATTGGAATAAAAACGCTCTTTTGTGTTGAATTTGCAGTGCTTCGCTTACAAAGCAGAATTGCCGTTTTACCCATATTATTGGTCAGTTTCCTTTTGTTCCCTTTGCAGATCACTGTATATGAAAGGCCAGGTGAGCTGCTTCTGTTGGTTTATTTTTAGAAACGTGCACAGCTACAAAGATAGTTGGGCAGATGTGTCCAGAACAACTTGTAACTCCAAAAATAGATACCTTGGGTTTTGCCTAGATTTTTTTGCTTTCTTCCTTCCTATCGCTGAGTTTCTCTCTCCTTCATTTAGTTTCTTTCTACAGTTCTTGGCTTTTCTTTCTGTTAACATGTCAATGTCAGTGGGAATTTCCATTAAATTTCTGTAGTTGGAATACTGCAGCCTAGGCCTTATGCTGTTCAGTACAGGGAAAACAAACACTGAGAATCTGCTTCACTTTTATTTCAGTGGGTTTATGAGGCAACTCCATAGATGTCAGTGCAGGTATTCTTGATTCACAGCCTTGGGGATGAAAGGTCAGTCGAGCCTGTGTTCCTCAGCAGAGGCTTATAACATGATGAGTGTGCATCCTCTCTGGTAGCAGGAGACACCAGTGTCTGCTACATTTTGGTTGAGACACTCATGGGTGTAGTTATGTCAAACTCAGAAACACTAAGGATGTCTTAAGCACTGCTGCATGCCCAAGCACCTAACTTTAAACTTTAGTCAAAGGCACCTTTACTTGAAATGTCTTGTATTTAAAATATCTGTCCTACATTGTGTGTTCCATGCAGTATTAGTTTGTCTTGCAACTGAACATTGACAGCAGCGTAAATTCTGTTGTGCAAAGAAACAGTGACTTTTTTTCCCTACTAGATAAAACCATTGTTTTGTTCTTTTCTTTCTGTTTTGAACGCTCTGGCTGGTTTCATCTTGAATTCAATGTCTTGGTGGGGCATTTCAGGGAAGGCTACACATAAAAAACATGCTGTGACACGAGTTTAATGTG
>NW_010325911.1:0-28037 GCF_000700745.2 Antrostomus carolinensis | reverse complement strand
CCAAGAGATTACTGTGGAAGAGATCCTGACATGCATTTAAAAAAGACACCGTCAAGATGAGTCCCCATTCTTGAATGCCGAAAACTGTTTGCGAGGAATCTTTCTTCTGGCTGTTGACTTTTTCACACTTTTCATAATAATTGCTCGCTCATCTTGATTGTGTCCACAGCCACGTATTTATGTCACATGGAGTCCAAGGCTTCCTGCAGATTACAGTTTGTGACAGAGTGGGAGAAGGAAATCAAAGTGTTTGGACTTAAGTCCTGCTTTGCCCAAAGGCAGTGATCTTTACTGGAGCTGTAAGACTGTGACCGTGCATTGTGAGCAGAACTTCCTCCTGGGATTGCTCTGGTCTTCTCAAAGAGCAAATCCAGCCTGTAATTAGTTGACTATTTACATTGCACATAGGAACTATCTTGGACTTCATAATTGTTGCATACTTCCTTTTCTGCTAACACAGATTTCTGCTTCTGGAGATTGAGTGTGTTTTCATTTTTCCACAAAAAGAAAACAATGTTTATTTTTAGCACAAGCCTGCTTTCCAGGTTGCTGTTCATCACCATGTTGTTAAATGGTTCCTTGCAGACGTGGCAGCAGGTTTTTACCTCTGTGCTCTTAGGATATCGTGTGTTGCTTTTTGTAAGAGTTGATGTAAGTCCTGTCAAATCCTTCTTAAAGGTATGGTTAAGCTCCTTCAGTGCATTAACCATTTCTCAAGGGTAATGCTCCTGCTACAAATAAATATTTTCATCCAGACAGTGACAGGTAAGAAAAACATGGCAGCACTCTTTAGTTTTTGTAACTCAGGTTCCCTAACTAATGAACAGAAAAATCTCACTAAATCAAAGTTGATGTGGTTATAATAGGTTAAGTAGTGCACCCAGGATTTTATATTTAAAATATCTAGGAGCCTTTCTAAAGTTACAGTGGAAGTAAGCGTGGATTAGTGCACAAAATATAAAATATTTCACAGGGAAATGTTGTATGGTAATAATTACATACTAATCAAAGAATCAGACTCACTCCACATGAGGTGGAAAGTCTTCCAGGATGGTTAAGATATTAATTATTTGGTGATATTAATGTTTTGTGTTTGCTAGTTGCTTTTTCCAGTCTAGGATTATTTTGGCTAATGACTTCACCCCCCCTTTTCCCTACCTGTCCTTTTACTAAAACCTGGATAGTAATCTGTGACTGGTTGTAAAATGCAATTTTAAAACATCAGAAAAATGCTCAGGAAACGCAATACACTGACTTAAAGAGAACAAATCTCAAGCTAATTACAGTGTAAATTACTAATAATTCAGATGTAGACTTAGGGCCTGGAAAATATCTTCTGTCAATAACACTGCATATTTGATATTGAAGTGTGTTGACAAGACATGTGCTTATGTATAAAAGTCGCATCAAATTAAGTTTTAAGAAAACGAAACCGAGGCTTTGTGTTTTTTCTCTTCCTTCCTTCTCTTCCCCCTCCTCAGTCTGCAGCGAGCAGTACTACTAGTTGAAAGCACTTGCACAGGTTCAGTTGCCACAAAAGAGCAGCTGCTCACAGCCCTTCCACTTGTGTCTTTCCAGCATTGATGGTTTGGTTTTTTTCTCTGTGCACCTTTGCATGTGCTATTTACTCATGTGACTGTATTTATATTCTCTGTGAGGTAGAATGTATTTTGCATAGGAGTCAACAGTCTTTATCCTCAGTCTCCAAAAATTGTTCATACTACATAGTAGTTCCCAGTAAGTGGGTGCTTTGCAAATATTTGATTACCAGAGTAGCAAAGGAATGATAAGTGAAATCCACCCTGCCTTTACAGTAGCAGATGTCTGGAGCCAAACTAGTCACCCTCAGTTCTGCTTGGAATTAACACAGGTGAAGATGTGCTTCAAGGGCATTATTTTATGGCCTGTTTTAAACCCTCGACCATAACAAGATCAGTCTGGACTCAGTTCTTCATGATAATACAGTTGAGCCTTGTGCCTCAGCTCCTGGTATTTCCATAGTCAGTTGAATTCTGCTCTGAGAGAGTATTGCTGCTCTGATGCTTTATTAATAGTCACAAAAAGTATTTACAACTTTACCAATTGCCTTAAATCTTGAGGCAGGCTAAAGTTAAATCCTTCAATCAATGTATCTGTCTGGGAAAGAGCAAAGTTTACTGAAGGAGGGTAGAGGAAGGACGGCAAAGAGAGTGAGAAATTACTTATGTTGTCTGCTGTATTTCCCGGAAATCGGGAATTACTGAAGGCTGATTTCGGTTGTAGTGGACTAAGAGGAGAGGAGGTTGAGAGACTAGTGACAACTTGGTATGAATGCTTCAGGTACTGCTTCTGGGTCAAGATGTGACTGTGAGCTGGAAACAGCCTCTGGCAGTTTGGATTTTGGATTTTATTTATGCTTGTGAATGGCATCTGTTTGATAGCAACTGAAACAGCAACCAGTCCGAAAGGTGAGTAGCTGCTAGTGAAGTGTGTCCTCGTTGTTTTGGGGGTGGAATGTTCCTTTTAGGAAAAACACAAAAGTAAACTGCTTTGGAAGTGCCCCTACCTCAGCTAGTGAATACCAGATTTGCTTTTGGTTTTACTCCTTGCCAGGAGACATTAATGTAAGCAGGATACTTAAACATGCTGTTCAAAAGCACTTTGTTCCCAAACTCGACCTGCTATTCCAATACATGACTAGCGTAAGGATAGAAGGCAATCTAACTCTTACTAAGGTTAAAAGGATTTTATATTTTTATAAATTTCTTTTTTGAAACAATTTGCTTAATGTTTCAGATATTATTTTCCTCTTTATTGAACTAGATGTTTCCAATATACTTTTAAAGTGTTAACAGTGAAGTGGATGTTTTAAGGATAAATTACACTTGTAATTTTCCCTAGGCTCCATAAAACAACAGATACAGTAATTTGTGAACTCAGAAACATTTCTTTCCTTTAAACACTCTCCTTTCACAGAATCCACTACAAAAAAAAAAAAAAAAAAAAAAAAAAAAAAAAAAAAAAAAGACCAGTTGTATAAAGATGGGATAGGTGCTGTTAAAGAGCCACATAAACATTTCAATAATTTTACTGCAAATGCATTTATCGGAGTGGAACATTAGGTCCTTCTCGTGATCTCGACTTTTCACTTCCTCCAGAGCACTCATTAAACCAGAGTTCAAATGTCTGGTGTGCTGAGATGGTCTCAGGAGCTGAAAGAGAGATTATTGCAGTGATGTTAGTTTTAGAAAATTGTTCCTTTTTTGGAAAACAACAAAAAAGACCTCACAGCTGGTGACAGTTTGTGGGTTAGAGATTCAGAAAGGGAAATTGGACAACAGTGTTTTTAATATAATTATAACATTATTTCCAGCATTTGCTCTATCAAGAGATTCTTTAAATATCAAAATTCATACTTTGTAAAATTAAAGTTGTTTCTCTTTTGTGTCACTGTCTTTTTTAATACTTCCCTTAGGTTGCCAGACCTATATATTTTATAGGAAAACAAGATTATTGGCTTGCAGGGTACCACTAGTTAATAGTAAATTCATCACTGAATGCTAAATTATTTACACAAGTATTTGCCTAATATCTGTTGTGGATTTTTATTTTGACTGTAACTGGCAGAATTTTCATAGGGAAGAGATCTCAACAGCAATTAATGCTACTACAGTTTGAAAACTTTGTCCTAAGGTTGATGGCAAACCTTTGTTTGATAAGGTTTGCCTTCATATTCAGACCTCAATCAAAAACATTGTCTAGCTAGCTCTTGGGAGCGTAGACTTCCCCAAATTGAACAAAAGTCAGTGGGAGCTGTTTTTGTTGGGCACCACTGAAAATCAGACCAGAAATACTTGAACGTGGGCACCCAAAAATCTGTGGAAAGCCAGGTGCTGAAGACACAGGTGCACCAGCCATGCTTCTAAGGGGAGATGGCTTCTGACAAGCATGGCTGATGGACAGGAGCTGGTAGGCATTTTCAATTTGCTTGTGAAACCATACTCCCTCCAAAACAGCTTGCACCAACGTCTCCAGCTCACATGAGAAGAAGTAAGCTACCATAGCAGAAGTGACATTTTTTGCTGGCATAAATTAGACCTACGTTGTGGTTTACTGGTGACACTTTTAAAGTGCAGAGCTAGTTCTAACTTCATTACAATCTGTATAAAACTAATAATTTCCAGGTGGTAAACCAAAGAGAAATATTATGACAGTACAGCATTCTGTATATATAATTTTCAAGTGTACTAAAACCTCAGAAGTAACTCAGTGTCTTTCTGAGTGGTACTAGTCCTTAATTCCACCTTACTGTTGAGGAAACTTGGCTGCTTTTCTTGTGGGTTTCACCTGAGCTAGTCGTTCTTTGTGTATACCTATGCATTGGTCCCTCTGGAGCTTATGCCATGACATTTGCACTGCAGGTGATGCTCATGGACCCTTGTCTTGGAGGAAATGCAGGACCTTTCCTCTCCTAGGTGGTGTACAAACATGGAACAAAATATTATTTCTTGCTTTTAGGTTTTTTCAGTCCTAGGTCTGGTATGCACATTCACTACTATTGTCAAGAGTGATCAGAGCACAACAGCATCTGTTTATCCATCATTCAGTATTTTAACAGAGATTAACACGAAGCTATTTTTAGCACTGGCGGATAAATGTTATGCTATTTTAGAATGTGTATTTATTTAGTTTTTTTCTTTGATGGTATCTGCGTTAGTATTTGAGGTCACTTGAACCATCCAGGGCCAAATGAGTCATCTTTATCCCATTGAGTTTATTCATTGTGGTCTAAAACATTTGTTTTTAACCTTTTCCTTTTTTTTTCCTTTTTTTTTTTTTTTTTTACTCCTGTAGAATGACCCTAGAAAAACAGCATATTTCTCATGGTGTGCCAAGTGCAGCTCTCCTGAAAATTGGCTTTAGTTGACCTGTCTTGCCTTCTGGGTTTATCTACTACTAGACAGTAGAAGTGGGAGGGAGACAATACAGAAAGCCTGAAGCCAAGAAGACATTATTACACTGCTGGCAGCCTTTCTGTGTTTGAAGCCTGCAAAGAATTCTTCAGTCTAAGGAAGAAAAAGAGAGATGGGCAATTGAAAGATAATCTTCCTAACTGAAAATTCAGCAGAGCTTTTAGTTTCGCTGCTGTTTGAATCCAAATTTTGGCATTTATGATATAAAGTTTGCTGGCTCATAGAGAGCTTATGATCTGAAGGTCATACCTAACCACAGCTGTAAGCCTAGGCAGAGATAAAGTGCACTTCAGAATTAATTAATTACTTCAAACTTTGAAGTTCTACAGTCTTAAGTTTTTCTTTTTATACTTGGAGTTACTGGAGTAAATGTATTTTTTTTTCTTACATCTGGATGTCCAAGATAGGATACCTCTGGTTTACATTTGGTAAATAATGCGGTATTTGGCATGAGTTTTCTTTTATATTGAGACAGTAAATTTACCTGGGAAAAAATATGTAAATATTGAAAACTTGTCATACAGACTGGAATTAGAGAATTACAATATTTTAAGACTTAAAAAGAAATCTAATTGCTTTTCTTTTCAAGGATGTATACTTTTTCAGTCTTGCTGAGGTTTAGTCATGGCAGTTCTTAGCCAAGCATTTGGGATTATTTAGTTATCTTCTGTACTTCTTAGCAGTTGTACATATTCTTGCTGTGAATAGATAAAATTCTGTTTACTTGTGATTTAAAGAAATCTCATCCGTTGAGATTGCAAAAGGTAGCGTGAGACACAAATATCATAGAATCATAGAATGGTTTGGGTTGGAAGGGACCTTAAAGATCATCTAGTTCCAACCCCCCTGCCATAAGCAGGGACACCTTCCACTAGACCAGGTTTCTCAAAGCCTCATCCAGCCTGGCCTTGAACACTTCCAGGGAGGGGGCATCCACAACTTCCTTGGGCAACCTGTTCCAGTGTCTGACCACCCTCACAGTGAAAAACTTCTTCCTAATGTCTAATCTAAACCTCCCCTCTTCCAGTTTAGAGCCATTACCCCTTGTTCCATCACTACCTGCCCTTATGAAAAGTCCCTCCCCAGCTTTCTTGTAGCCCCTTCAGATACTGGAAGGCGGCTATAAGTTCTCCCCAGAGCCTTCTCTTCTCCAGGCTGAACAGCCCCAACTCTCTCAGCCTGTCCTCATAGCAGAGGTGCTCCAGCCTCTATGTCAAACAAGGCTCTCCTGAAGTGAACCTGTAGAAGACTATAGTGAATTTTAAAGCAGAAGTTTAAATTTAAATAACGCTTAAATTGATAAGCAACTGGTTTTTGTTAATATGTAACAGATTTTAATTCTGTTTCGCATTTGTGTTTAATGAAGTGAGTACTGTCTTTCTAAGTAGGAAGGTACACTGTATGCCCCTCTCCTCTGAAGATTCTTGACAGTGGGCTGGCAGGCAAGAGTTTGTTTTTTAACAGAGATCCTTTTTTAAATCACTTTTGTCAAGCTCTGTCTGATAAATTGCAAAGCAATGCGCTAAACCGGCATTCTTTTTCCTAAGTTAAATAAAACAACCTTTAATATCCTGGATCCACAAAGTGGAAAATAAGTTAATCAAAGCAATTTTTATACTTGACATTTTAATATTTTTTAAACAAAGGAAGTATTATCTGAAGACTATAATCAGTTCAACTCATGAACATGCCATAAGATTTCAAAACTAGATCTCATCTTCCATAACATTTTTTAATTAGGGGACCAGAAAAGGAAAACAAGTCTTTTTGCTTTTTTGACTCCCCAAAGGTTTCTCAACTCTGAATGACCTATCTGTTCGACTCTGTTGGGTGAATGAGCAGAAATGAAGAACATATTCTGCCTACACCTGAAAAACAAGTTAGTTACCCAAAGCTGGTTTTGCAGTTCAGCAAACTGATTTTTTTTAAGTACTTAATAGTTGGCAGCAAACACAAATGTCAAAATTATTTTGCATGCAGGAAGCACAGTCATTAGTGCAAGTTACTGTTATTTCTCATTTTACAATACATTCTACAAGATATTGAAGTTAAAACCTCATTTAAATTTTAAAAACACATTTTATTCACCTTGCAATAACCAAGTCTAAGATTAGAGGCAGCGCTTCAAACATGAGGTGTTTTAACTCAAAAACCTGTAGTAGTCTAAAACTTTTAAGATAAAGAAATGCAGAAAGAAGCGTTTCTCTGCTGCCTTCACTCTCCTCCGACCTCACAGTGAGTGGGATTGGCAAAATGATCCAAATAAACAAAAATCCTTTTTGGCTGGTGTGGGTTGGATTTTAGCTTTGGTTCATCACATGACTGACCACACACCCATGTAGGTCAGAAGAGGAAAAATAATGGTGCAAAAGCAGGGAAAAACAGGGAATGTCAGAAGTACTGCTTCTAGGGGTGATGTTGGCCTTGCTGGCTTTGTTTGAAGCATAAACCTTTATATGTTTTTCTGAAAACACCTGTGGCTCGTTGAACCTATTTTCCTCTTGAGTCTTTTTTTGTAACTAGGCAGAGGTGGCTTTTCTAGATTTTCCTGAAAAATACTCCTGTATTAACTGTTCATTTTCAGTCAAAAGTTGTATAAAATCATAAATGCTTCCATAAATAACGATGCAGAAAAAAATCAAATGCAAGAAAAAAAGCCTGAGCTTACTCACTTGAAGTAGATACTTTTAATCCACCCTAGTTTTTGTATCTTCCCTGATGGCAGAAAACCATGAGTACATTCCTTCACTTGCTACATGTGCGCTTCCCTCTGGCTCCTTGTGGCTGGGACAGCCACCACCTTACCCTTCAGCCACTCCACCTTTCTGTCACTGTAGAAATTAATTAACTGTAGAAATTAGTGGCTGTCTTGTGTGCAGGAAGTCCAGTCATTAGTGCAGTTTACTATTATTTCTCATTTTACGATGCATTTTACAAGGTGTGGCAGCTTTTGGTCTCAGTCTCCTTGACAAAAATGGCAATAGCTTTTACTGTGAGTTTCTTTTTAAAAAAATAAACAAAAACAAAACTTATTTTTTTCCAGTTCTTTAGGTTTATGTTAAAATTAAAACTAAGGGCACCGTTTCCTTTTTAACATTGTTTTTCAAGAAATATTTCTTAGTAAGACTGAAAATGGAAAAATGAGTATGTGTGCGCAGAGGAATGTGGAGGGCATAAGGGTGCACATTCCAGATCGCCTGTGCTGGTGCGGTGATGCAAAGCAGCTGCAAGTTGAGTTCACTGGCCCTTGTACTGCACAGGAAGCTTGCTCATGCCTCTGGTCCCAAAAATATTACTTGGTTGGATACTACATGGCTTCAGATATTCAAAAATGCAATGTTGTGCTCATTGTGTGTGCATTATTCATAACTTTTTTTTTTAATTTGTGTTGGAGAATTCCTGTATTAAGATTAGCGCTAGCAGTTGAAAATGCATGCTGGTAGCTCGGGGCTCTTTTTGTATTAATTTATGTATACATATATGTGTGCGTGTGTAAAATATGTATATCTGTATATGAAATTCTTGCTTAAGGGATAAATTAAACCTGTTAATGTTTTTACTTTTGATTTTCAAGTATGGAAATAATCAAAAAGCAAGATTCCCTTTCTCATACTACTCATCATCAAATACATAAACTGAGTCAAACATCAGTGATAAGAGAGAGTTTCTGTGGGCTGGTTCTGCTCTCCGAGTCTTGGAAATGTGATTCTGGAGTCCAGAAGAGGAAATGAGTGGCAGCTGATCAAATACTGGCATCAACCACCTAATTGTAGGAAAATGCTTTTTGACTGGATTCAGAAAAATGTTACCATGGATAGTGTAGTAGAAGCTACTACATAAAATTTCTTATCTTTACAGTTTGTTTTAGTCTTTATTGTTCAGTAAAAGTGATGTTTTGAAGCTGCTGTGTTTACTGAATGACAGAGTTTGGTACTTTCTGTTTGATCTCTCTTCAGAGGCACCGTGACACTGATACATGTTCAGATTAACAGCACTAAAACCACCAGAGTTGCGTTTTATTTATGGGCTATGACAAATATAAATAGAAAGCGAATTTATGTCCTCTTGCCTATTGAACGTGTCCTATTGTGCCCCTAAGCTTGTGAAATCCTTCCATAACAAAAATCTGACCTGTAAACGGAAGACAAAGGTCATGCAGTTATATTATGTTGCTTTTAACAAATTATATTTTATTTCACATTGAGGGTTAAAAAAAGCTATTTACCATGGGTTGTTTAATCATTTCAACTTCCAATTTAATCGCACTAGGAGGGTGATGGGACTTGCGAGTCAATCAGTTGCTGGCAGCTCTGCTGTGCTCTCCCCCCGCACCCTTCTTCTGCAAGGCCACGAAGGCTTTCTGGGGTCATGAAATACCAGGCAGTGATTTAAATACTAGGCCTGCAGTGAAAGGAACATTGCAGTTGTTTTATCTGGACAGTTAATATCTGATAAGTAATGATAATAAATCAATGAAGTTTTGTATATAACATTGCTGCCAAAATAAATTGGGATTCTGTGTGGAAAAAGGACATCCAGAGCAGAAGCAAAACTCAGCTCATTGTAAACATGCCAGGATGCTCTTCTTTCCCAAATACTGAACAACCGGCACATAAACTCATGGCATCAGTAGCAAGAAGCTCCGGAGTGTATAAGGCCAATGGCATCCTGGGGTGCCTTAGAAGGGGTGTGGTTAGTAGGTCGAGAGAGGTTCTCCTCCCCCTCTACTCTGCCCTGGTGAGGCCACATCTGGAATATTGTGTCCAGTTCTGGGCCCCACAGTTCAAGAAGGACAGGGAACTGCTTGAGAGAGTCCAGCACAGAGCCACCAAGATGATTAAGGGAGTGGAGCATCTCCCTTATGAGGAAAGGCTGAGGGAGCTGGGTCTCTTTAGCTTGGAGAAGAGGAGACTGAGGGGAGACCTAATTAATGTTTATAAATATGTAAAGGGTGAGTGTCATGAGGATGGAACCAGACTCTTCTCGGTGACAACCAATGATAGGACAAGGGGCAGTGGGTGTAAGCTGGAACACAGGAGATTCTGCTTAAACTTCAGAAGAAACTTATTTACAGTGAGGGTGACGGAGCACTGGGACAGGCTGCCCAGGGAGGTTGTGGAGTTTCCTTCTCTGGAGACATTTAAGACCCGTCTGGACGCCTTCCTATGTGATCTCATTTAGGTTCCCGCTCCGGCAGGGGGACTGGACTAGATGATCTTTCGAGGTCCCTTCCAATCCCCTAACATTCTGTGATTCTGTATATATCTGTACACACTTGTATGAATTAATGTGTATTTTTAATATGTCTGTCAGAAGGGAAGCTTAATGCATGTTTAGAAACTTATATACGAACAAGTAAGGATTCCTGCCTCAATGACCACAAAAGAGGTGGGCAGAAAAGTGCTAAAGTGCTACTTGAGCAATCCCAAATGGCTGTTCTGAGCTTGCCACCCAGCTCCGGCTCTTTTTTGTTTCCTTGGCCCTAAGGCCTTTCACATCTCTTCCCAGGAGCTGTCCCACTGTCCTGGCTAGCAACAACTTCTGGTTTTGCTCTGACAGCATTTTTATAAACAGAGCCCATACAGTACCTTCATGTAGCAAAAAAATGTCTGGATGGCATCCTGATAAAATCTGGCAGACTGGTAACCCTCCCAGGTGACTACAGACCTGTTAGCCTGGCCTCAGGCATTACACTACTTCGAAGTAAAAAATACACAGTAAACACAAGAGCAAGACAGTGCAGCCAAAGATGCATGAGAGAGATAAATGAAGGGATTTCTCTAAACCAAGGAAGTGCAATACTTACCCATTTTGACTTCCAGTACAATTTTTTGCATGGTGGTGCACAAAAAATTATTACTTCTCCTGGAGGATATATGTTTAGAGCTAAAGAAAACGTTGTTTTAGCTGAAGGCTGACGCATGCTGGCAGACCAAGTTCTGTACATTGTGCTCGTCGATTACTCTGTAAGGTCCATGTTACCAAGAACAACTGCTGTGCTGCTTTACAGAACAGTTAAATACTTGTAGTGTGACCTTTGTGTACTTGCTTCTAGTGTCACTTGTGTTGAGTTAATTAACTTCATAAATTAGATTTCTATAATGCAAATGGTATTGCTTCTGTTTTCATAAAATTTTGCCTCATGGCTTCAGCCTTCACCTGATCAATAGTCAGAAACGACTAGAAGGAATCATGTTTTAATGTCATCTTTTCACAAGCCAACAATTTCCAAAATAATAACATATTTGTGAGGTTGGAATGTGTGACAGAGCATTAAGGTGTGTTACCAAAAAGCATATTCATAAGTTGGTATTCCTTTTCCTTAATATATAATAATAATGAAATCTCTTACCTTCATTGTGCCAGTGTAGAAACAACCAAAACATTTGGCTTTTCTACATTTGTTATTGCTTCTGAACAATAATGAAGCCCATCTTAAATTGTTGCTTTATGGCATTTATTCTGCGGCCATCCCAGTTTGTTGTTCTAAGGCAAGATGCTCTTAAAGCCTTCCTCTTTATTAAGCAGCTGAGTTGCTTGTGTTATATGTGAAATGATTCCTTAGGTTTCTTTTCCCATTATACTTTGCCTTTGTTGAAGAGAATATTTTTAATTGAATTTCATTTTGCAGTTGTGGCATTCAACTGAGGCTACAGCATCTCCGTATTTGTTCAATTGCTTACTGGAATTTTATGTTTAACTGCACGGACTAAGTTTTCCTGTTCAGAAAAGTTATACTTGAAAAATATGATCTTAAAAGCTATTATAAGAGATGAGCATTATTTAATAAACTCCTTTAAGTCTGTTTTCTGTTTGTTTGTTGTATTTCAAATCCCGAGTAACATGATTCATGGAATATTAGTGTAATTTTATTTCATTTTGTTCCTGCTTGTGGAACCCTTCTTCCAGAATCCACAATAGATCTTTTAGGAAATCAGCAGAACATTCATCTGTGACTTGTGTATTACTTTGTATATAGAATTTGACTTACTTTCATTAAACCTTCCCTGGTGTCGTAAATAAATACTTGATGCCTCCTAGCATCCTCTTCTTTTTAGGTATTCCAGACAAAACCAAGTGAACTAAAGTTTTATCCGTTGCCAGATAAGCATTTTGTTCTTTAATTAGAGAAACATAGACCGGATAGCTATCAGGCCTTGTGATGAGTATGTTTATTTTAAATCAGTATTTCAAACAATAACTGCAGATACCTGTTGCTATGACAGATGGTGTTAAAGTGCATCAACTTCCCAGCACGCTGATTGAATTTTTAAAAATATGACTTGAGATATTTCTGCTCAAAAAATAAAATGTTCTTTTATCAATTTTGTGGCAAACCCACTAGCTAATAGCTTGCAAATTTTAAGTTGTCTGAGCTGTATGCCTCGTCTTGTTTTCTTCTTAACCATTACATTAGCAAACAAGGATGAGCTCATCTGTATTATGTGCATCACAACTCATCCAGATCTGAAGGACTTTTATTGCTTTACAGTTTCCTTTTGGACTGACACTGCATTTTATTTTTGTATGCCATTTGCTACTCAGATAGTTTTGCATGTCAAAAATCTCCACTACAAATAAGTCACATTTCTATTATTTTATTTTCTATTTTGTTAATGTGGACTAGTATCTTTACACACTATTGCATTTGTCCTAGCTTTTTAGGAGGATGGGGGATTATTGTGACAGGCATTATATCTGAGCTGCTTAATTTATATTTGTTCTTTGATTATTTGGCACATTATGAAGTGTTAATTTTTGCACTCATTGAAAGGTGTAAGCAGATTCACAGAAGTTTAACCAAATCTGTAGAAATGTGGCTTTACGCTTGTCTGACAGCATATAGCAGATGTTCTGGATTTTCTAGGCTGTGCAAATGTCCAAGCGACTCAAAAGACTTAAAAACTTGGATGAAAACATTTGTGAAGGGAATGTGATTTTGATGCTTTTGTTGTAGGTTTAAACGCTGTCCAACTCTCTGAACAGGAATGATAACCAAGCTATAAAATCCTTCGTTTGGATTTTGAGCCCTGATACTCCCAATTTAAACCCCAAGAAATGAGTGCTCTTCAAAACCATTTTTTTCCTCTGTTTTGGGACTGTATTCTGTATGTCACAATATCCTGTTCAGAGCTTTCTCGGGTATGTCACAATATCCTGTTTTCCACGTGGATGCATGTACTACAGACCCTCCCTCCCCAAAGATATCCTTCTGCTGTTGAAAACAGTAACTAAAAAGTCTCATGAAAATACCTGGGGTTTGCTGTGAAATGCTTTGGTTTGTTTTGCTTTTTTAATTCAAAATCAGACCATAAGACTTCAGAAAAGTCTTGCTACTTTTTTGATAAAAAGTAAATATGCTGTAATTGATGTGTTAATTTCTCAGAATTTCTAAACCATTAAGTATATTTAATATTTTTGCAAAGTATTTCAGATACTCTGTTTAGTACTTTGGGAAAAGTATGTCTTTCTGTATAAAGGCAATTTGAAAAACATTTGGCTCAGTTGGGCCTTCTTTTCTAGCATTAGATTATTGAATTTCATTGAAAGCCAACAATGTAATGGTAGGTATCATCTGAACTGTAAAAACATGAAGCTGCTCTAGTAATTGCTGGTAGATGTTTTGAGATATGTAAAACCTCAACTCCTATTACTTTGGCAGCTAGGTGGGCTTTTATGTTGATTTGGGGGTTTTTCTCTCCATATACCTTAAATTAAAATGATCCTAAAGACTCAGAGAAAATTAAATACTTTACCCTGTGTTTTCCTTAGTCATATAATTGCTTTAATTTCAGAACTTATTTCTAAATAGGTAACCAGAAATTACTTATATAGGAAAAGTCTCCTGTGCCATTTTAACTCCTCGTACATTGTGTAGTTAATTAAAAAAAGTCTGGGTAGGTATTTTTTACCTTGTGCTTTTAGGTGGGGGGTGGGGAGAAGAGATTAATTTTTGTGTGATTGAAATGATGAAAACCTCATTTAAAACAAATTAAAGAGTATTTTGCTGAACTGATTTATTTCTCTACAGCAGAACTTAGCTTAACCTTTTATTTCTCTTGCACGAATGGCTTTGAGTATAATTTAAACTGTCAAATGACATTTATCAAATGATGGTTTTGCCCTGTAACAGGCAAATGTCTCCCACAAAATTGATTAGCTGCTGACCTCATCCACCTTTTTCAGACCCTTCAAGGTAGATTTCAAAGAGTTGTAAAATAATCACTTCACTTTCAGTTTATACTTCAGCACAAGGCGTTTACTGTCCCAGTAGCAATACAGCAGTGTGTTCCACATCTGGGAAGGAGAAGATGTGAATGCCTATAGCTCTGCCTGTCACCACCTGGCCCATTGTGCTTTAACCTAAATTGCTACTTCTTGCAAAATAGGAGCAGCTTTGGAAATGGCTTTTTACAGGATAATAGAGAGAATAAGATTAAGAAACTATCTCCTAGATGGTTGTGCTCTAGTAATCAGGAAAATGCTCTGTTTGGTAAGATTTGCAGGGTGTTCATTTATCAAGAAGGTGCCAGAATTAAGGATAATAGTCTCCTAAATGTGAAATTTTATACTCCCAACAGTTTTCCTCTGTTGCATTCTTATTCTCCAGCCTTGTTTTGTAAGAGCAATCCATTAGAAGCCAGTAGGCTTGCTTTGCTAAGTATTAACCTACCAGTAAATTAACTAACTGTACCTTTGAAAAAATCCGTGGCACTGTCAAAATGGTGGCTCCGTGTCTGAACGAGTACTGTCTGATATTCTCTTCTCTTCAGAGCTCTGTGCAAATTTCCTTGCCAAAGAAGAAACTGAGATGCAGAAAGTAGACAGTGAACATAAAAATCTCAGAACTGCTGATGGTGTTAAAAGTTCAATTCTATTTTTAGACCTCAATAATTTTTTTCTTCAAAAGTCTCTTCCACTCCTACTTCTTCCAAAACCTGTGTTTAAAAATATAGAAATTTGTGGAAAATGCACTTGACTTTCTGTGCAATTAACAAACCAGTTGTAGCTTGTTTTTCTCAGCAGATCAGACTGCTGTGAATTGGCTTTCAGTTCAGAAAGGGAGTTGGGAGATAAACAGAGCTAAAGAGAGAGTCGCACTTCCACAACTTCAGCCTCATCCAGCATCCGGAGGAGCGGGGATTTTCCTGTGTGTGAAACTGCCAAGAGCCATAACTGTGACTGAGATGTTTTATCAAGCTGTTCAGTGTGAAAACACCTCATCCCTCCATAGGTTCAGCCAGCAAGTCTGGCTGGCTGATATGTTAAATCAAAAGGAAGGAGTATCTGTGTTATATATTAAAGCTGAGATATTAAATACAAGAAACCACATACAGAATGAAGGCTCTAAATAGGGAGAGAGCTTCAAAAGGAACCAGTAGGCATTGCTAAGTAGTCTACATGTCAATTGTGATGTGCTTGGAATGAAATTTTGGACAGTGATGTATCTGGCTTTTTCCATCTTCTTCAATTTTTTATGTTTGTTGTTGTTGTTTTGATGGGGTTTTTTTAAATCAATAATACCAGCTGTAATGCGTTACACGGGTTTATTGCTGCAGCATCCTACTGGTATGCATCAGCTTGTATCTGTTGGATAAACAGGACTGTTTTGGCTTCTCCAGCTAAACATGCAATATATGCTGTAAATTGCCTTTATTATATGCTGCTTAAATATCTTATTGTCTGCTTTGCATACAAGCAATTTATTGCTGCTTATGTTCTGACAGAATGAAAACTAATGTTTAATTAGGCATTGCCCTAGTAATGTGGTGTTTAGGGTGAATGTATCTGAATTAAATAAGGGCCATTAATAATGCCTAACAATTTATGATATATTCATTGCTTGATTTCAAATCATATAAATTAGAGAAGCTTATTTGAAATGTCACCAATATAAGATGGCTTTGTGGGAACACCTCTCTGTGTGCTAATTTCAGAATCATTACCAGCTGAGTCTTACTATTTATTCAATGTCCAGTAGGCTTTTATTATTCCCTTATTTGCAGTTTAATTACAACCTCTGTTTTCCTGACAGTGGGAATTCAATCCTAAACCTGCAGGAGTAAAATGAGTTACAATCAGTTGGTTTTTGCCTGAAAGCCTCCTTTTGCTTCAGCCCCCTCCCACCTGCCATGGCCGAGCCACAGCTCTGAGCAGATCCATACAGCCACGGTTTTGTGTTCCATGTGTTTAAAGGGGTGATACCAGTCTAAGGAGTTTAAAATTGTTCTTCCTTAAAGCTTGTAAGTCATGAAGGATGTCTCTCTGTCTCACATAACACCTGGTTTTCTACCACAGAATATCACAGAAGATATTTGAAAAAATTACTTAAAGGGAGGGTCACTTATTAATATCTTGTGTGCATGAGTTTACGAATGTTATTAGTAGACATGAAGTATTTATACATAATGTGCACGGCTACTGTGAAACTAAAATCTTGGTCATTCATATTTAAAATAATCCATTCTCTAAAGCTATTATATGGGATTTTAATTCCTCAGAGATACAGTAGGCATTTTCTGTTTCAAATAAAAAGATAAACTGCAGCAAAATTTGGTATTGGCAGCAGTGAATCAGGGCAGTTAAAGAATGTAGGTTGCAGGACTAAAAGAACTTTCTCGGTATGATGCATATGGTGTTTATTGTAGAAATGCTATTAAATATGGGTTCTCTTAGAAGTAATTGTAATTAAATGAAGGTTTGATCCCGAGTCCTCAACAGCAAGTCAGTTCTCTGTCCAGTGAGCTCTTTCCACTTCATTTATGCATCGTGATTGTCTCTTGTGGGAAATTACTTTTTACTTATGATTTTGTTACATTCAGAAGCACTCCTTCGAGGAAAATTGATATTTCTTATGTAATTATTACAGCTATTGTAACACAGTTTCTGTAATTGGGAATACTGAATTTTGATCCTCACAGTCGCGTTTCATTTGCTATTGCTGAGGGAGCTGGCTGTATTTAAAGGGTAACATAAAGAGATGCGCATAATACTTGGCAAGGTATCACATGCATCTTACTTAAAATTGTGTCACACTTGGCTTTCAAGCGCAGAGAAAAAGAAGCAAAATTTCCATCTGAGAGGAGTAGGAAGGCTCAAAATGTCATCTGTGTGTTCTGAATTTAGTGTCTTTCAGATGTGACTGTTTCTTTTCATGATGATGGCAAAGTGGAGAATTGATCCCTCTGACCTTTCCCTTTTCTTTTAGTGTTTCAAGAGCTGTTTGTGGGGGAGTTTTGGATATTGTTTCTTCTCCCTCCCCCCCTGCAATGTGGTTCCAGTTTCCACCAGCTCTAATGACATGGGTATTCCTTTCTGACTTGTGTGCGCTTTTCAATCTGCCCTCATCAAATCTATCCTAAAAATGTACTATTGCACAAAGAACCAGACCTTATACTTGAAAGGTTTAAATTAATTAATGGCCTGTGCCACTGGGCCATGCCATTACTCAGCTGGTGTGCTATACTAAAGGTCATTTCTACTGTGTGTTCATCACCTGCTTTTTTTTTTTTTTTTCCCCTCTCTTGCTAGAGAGGAATTCCCTAATATATTAGAGAAGTTGCTTTTACATACCTCAGAATTGGATGAATCTCAAAAAAACTCCTCAACACGCCCCACTCGTGCCCCCTCCCCCCCCAGACAAACAAACAAACAAACAAAACCTTAAAACAAACCAAAACCCCTCATTTAGCCTGCATATTTTTCCTGATTTGGGGGAAGAGGTGGGGGTGAGGGTGGGCGCACTCACGTCTTGCAGGGAACTTGCTGGGAGAAGTCTTTTGGAGTTTTTGTTTAGAATAGAAGAAGTTCTAAATTATGCAAATAAAAGCATATTTGCACATGTTATTCTACTCTGTACATAACATTTGTAAGACCTACAGGTGCAATTAAAACTGTGCCATTATGGCACAAATGTAAATACTCGCAGCATGAAATCAAATCTGTAGAGGTATTCAGGGAAAGTTTACATCAGTAAATTAAGAAAGTGAATGCATGTGAAAATTTGATCGATGTAATTTTCATTACCGACAATGCACATTTTCACACAAACTTGCAAATTGTAGATGGGTCATTTGAAGATGTGTGAGTTCAGCATTATTGACAGTATTCAACAGATGTTCTTGGGATCACTTCTAGCTAGAATGGACATGCATGTACATCTCTGTTCAAGCGTGGAATTTGTTGTACAGTCTGGCAGTCGAAGAGAGCAGGCAATGCCATATAACCAAAGCAGAAGTTTCATATCTCTGTGTAATATATCTACTTGTCTCTAGTTCTGTTTGTGCAACAGCTAGACTAGTTCTGTAGACTCATGAACCTGCCGTGTGGTTTCAAGGTGAGATTGATGTACAGTGATATCAACTGTAGTAAAGAGCATGTATGTTAGATGTAGTGATTTTCGATCAATGTTTTGTTATTTTATGTCGTATTTAATGATGTGTCACCGTGATTTATTAGGTTTGTACAGCTGTGTTTTCAAAAATTTACTGGAGTTTCTTCTTTCTCTCCCTTTGGACGGAGAAAAGAGCATTCTCCCTGCAACTCCAAGGAGCAGAGCACATTCAGCCCATCCCAAACATCTGTTTCCTTTCTTCACTATATAACTGCCGTGCCTGTATCTAGAGCTTTTCAGAGCTTTCCAAAGAAGCATTCTGTAAAGTAAACTCAGCAGATTTTATCAGTTTTTGTGGGGGCTGCAGGGATCTGAATAATAAAAATGAGACATGAGAAGGAACATTACTGGGACTTGAAAGTGCTGAAAAGTGATGGGGATGCCTGACCTGCCTGCTTGCACTGGTTGCTTTCCTCAGTTTAACAGCTAAAAGGCTCCTCACTGTTTCCTTATTTTGTTTAACTTCAGTTATGCAAAAGCTCCTACTTGCAGCGAGTGCATTTTTTTCCTCCACTATTTATAACTTAGAGCTGCTTCAGTGAAGGTTTCTCCAAAAGCCTCTCTTAAGCAGGATAGCACTCAGAGGCAACTAACAGCTTCCTAGTTGGTAAACAGTGTTGGAGTGTTGGATAAGCAGTGCTAAGAGCAGAGGAGCACCCCTAGTGTGCATGTGTGTCCATATAGAGTGGTTTTCCTCTTAAACCTTGTAGAAAATGGCTGAAGCAAAATGTACTTGGCGTGAGCAAAAATATTTGACCGGGTAAATTGAGATGCATGACCCAAGTGTAGAGCACTGTAAGAACATAGGCAAAGTGTGTGTCATGGATATTTAGTGACTGTTCTTCTAACGAGTATCTCATTCATGATTTGAGAGGTGGCAAGTTCACAATTCTCTCTTTTATGTTTATCAAGATTTAGTTAAAATTTACTAAAGTAAAGGTAATTTAATACATGTGATAATTAAAATGTGCCTGCAAACTAGGTAACAGGAAAGTTGTCTACATTTTATCATAAAGCTGTGGCCAGAAATGGATTTCAGATATATATGAAAAATCCTAATTTTGAGAAGACTGACAATATTTATTTCAAAACTAGAAAGAACAGGTAGTCTCCATAAATATAACAAAAAAAGGACAACCTTAGAACTTACTTCTGTGCCTATTTCTAAGCAAAAATTTATCTATTTAAATAGTTAGTCCAACTTGAACAATCAAAAAAATGCTTGAACGCTGTGACTTGCAAAAACTCAGCTGAGATCTGCACTATTGGAAGAAACAAGGCTCTCCTTATTGAGCCCAAATTGTGTGCATTCACAGGCAAGCAAAATTTAATTTTATTTTCACTGTATAGTTCAAGACATAGACATGTAAGACTAGTTCATAAGCTGCAAAGGTAGATAGTTGTTTGAAATACAGAATTTGAGTTATCTTTGGAGGGTGTAGCTCAGTTGACAAAACAAGAACAGTGTGTTGGAATTAAAGACCATTTTTCTGGCATCCTCATTGACCTTCCATAAAAAGTACACTCCAGGTGTGCTTTGAAGCACTTTTTTCTCTGCAACTAATATAAATATGGAATGCTGCTGCTTCTTTTCCAAAGTGTCTGTCTTGTGGTTGCATTTAATCTGGAAATAATAAATCTGCTTTTGCATTCTTCATCTACTTACATTCACTTCCAGGACATATACATAAGAAATAGTAGACTGAATAACATTTTTGTAATTAAGACACATGCAGCATCTTTGCAAAGACATCAGTAACTAAATATATTCTGTTTTCTCTAGATCAATGAACTGAGCCATGTTCAAATCCCTGTTATGTTGATGCCAGATGATTTCAAAGCGTACTCAAAGATAAAGGTGGACAATCACCTTTTCAACAAGTAAGTACAAGTAACAATTCTTTGTAGAAGTGGATAGTGGCAGTGATATTTTTATGAAGTACTATGAACTCTGTTATTTTTCAGTTGATGGGACTGAAGTTTTGATGATTAAGTTAATCCTGTGATAAACATAACCATCTGTGCTGTTCAGAAAAGCAACAGCAGGGGCTGCTGGGTAGTATTTTTCCTCCATATGGTTTGTTATTGCCTTATGAGTATCTTACATATGAAAGGTGATACCTTACATATTGAAGGTGATCCTTTCTTGGTGTGATTATTTATGGCTGATATAAGCTTTTATTTGGGTATTTTTAGAAACATAAATTTACGTGCATGTACTTTGTATTAAAGGAAATATTTGAACAAGAATGAGAATTTAAAGCCTATATCAACACTGAATAATGTTCAGCTTTTTATAATCCATAATAGGAAATCATACCAATCATACAGAAGCTCCAAAAGTATTAAGATCATTTCGTGTAATATCTACGTCTCTTAAAAATAAAATGTTCTGTGGACAGTATGTACAGCCATACAAAACTATTAATGCTGTTTTGTGTATAACCTGAATTTTATTCAAGAATACATTTGGAAAAAGGAAGAATTCTGTTGCTTTGAGTCTTCTGTTTTGTAGCAAAGGTCAAAATAACTTTTCTCACATGTAAGTCTGAGATTAACACTAGGATATTAAAATTAGCCGTGTACTGAATAAGTACATTTTTCTTGAAGCCTTGGCACTGTCAGTACTTTCTGGTGTCACAGATGGTATAGTAATTCTTGTGTAATCCAGTTTCACCTTTGAAGTTATTTTAGGGCAATGGAAAAACATCCTTTTCTGCTTTTGAGTCCAGGTTCCAAAGTTATCAGGGTATAGTTTTATTTCATCCATTTATGTTGTAGCTTGTTAGAGACAAATACATAAAAATGTATTAAACATTGTAAAAAAAAAAAACAAAACACAGTGAAACCAAATCTCATTGAATAAAGAAGGTATTAGAAGAGAGATTGTAAATCTCCTTCTCCTCTGCTTTGTATGAACAGAATTAAGACAGAATACTCTAGAGCTGCATATATATGCAGGTGAATTAATTTGATTTGGTTTTCTGTTCTTTCAGGGAAAACATGCCAAGTCATTTCAAATTTAAGGAATATTGTCCAATGGTTTTCCGTAATCTAAGAGAGAGGTTCGGAATTGATGATCAAGACTTTCAGGTAAGTTGGCTTTCAAAACGCCTGAACTGGTGGTGTATACAGATTTTTAAAGTTAGTAATGCTGTTACTGTGAACAAAAAGCCAATGTGCTGAAATACAATTATTTTATTTTTGTGTAAGTTGGAGGAAAACTAAGAGAAAAAGAAGAAATTCTTTCCACTCCTTCCTCCACCTGCAAGCAGAACATTTCTCTTTTACCTCTTTGCCTGTCCTAACTGTCTTCTGGTTCCCACACTTCTCCTATCTTTAGTCCTCCTTGTTTCCCATTACAGTACCTCCCAGTCATAAGCCATGTTATTAAAACTGCAAGGTGATACTTGTTGCATGAGGAATGACTTAAAAATTATGTCTGGACACTACTGACAGGAGATGCTATATGTTCAGCTGGGTCACTTAGATACCAGTTGCTTCAGTGGTATGTCTATGTGAGCTGTGTTTTCTGAAATGACCATAACCTTATTTTTTTTCTTCAGGCTCTTTTTGTTTAGAAAAGAGTGATCTATGGCCTGCCAACTTCATACTGCTTCATTATGCCTCCATTTCCCGTTGTTAACAGGATCTGGAAACAAATAGCTTGCGTAGAGCAGATACAGCAAAACAGGAAATGGCTCTAGATTTGGCAGGGCTGTTCCTTGCAATCAAAGCTTCTTTCTGTCTTTGCAAAATAAAGTTCTTGAACTCTGCTTCACTCTGACTTGCAAATACTCACTGACATTCCCTTTTCCATTAACTGCTCCTAATGCACACTATTTCAGTCACAGGGACAGTTCCTTCTGCAGTCACACTGCGAGATGTCCTGTCCTAAAGAGCACTTGCTGTATAAATCAGCATCCGCTTCCTGTCATGCTCTTTTGCTTTTTTAAACTATTTTGATGTGCACTGCAATTGTGTTTGTAGCCTGTTACTAAGAGAGATTATAAGATATTTAATAAATGTTTTCAAGTAGCTAAACAAATGGTACAAATTTGTCATAATACTCCCATTCTTGCTACACAGAGCTGACTGGATACTGCAGCCGAAATCTACATCTAAGTCCTTCAACTATCTAATTTCAGTATTAAGCAGTGTTAAAAATGCATAGATGGATTAAAATGTGCTTGCAGGAATGTAGATGGAGATTAGGTTATGGATCTCAGTATGCGGGCACTGTAACTTTGGTAAGACATTTTGCCAGTAGGTGGAGAAGAAGGTTGGGTTGGTTTATTCTGGTAGAGCTGTCACGAACTGCTTAAGAGGAAATACACCAAGGCTCAGGCCAAGAGTTATAACAATTATATCAAATTGCATTCTTGGTTCAATTTTCCTGATGGACCAAAGAGGATCCTATTGTTTGGGAAGTTATTTGATCGCTTTATATGAAGATTTCTATTTTTCTTGACAAAGGTAAAGGATCAGTGTGTCAAAGAGGAAGAACATGTGATTGCTTCTGAACTTAAAATTATGGTGTCACCTCATGCTTGATATCTTTTAGAAGATGGGGTGATGACATTACTAGGCAATCAAAATTAGAAGACAAGATGTTGTTATTAGTTAAAACTGGCAAACTTAGCATAATAAAAAATGCTGCATTCCACAGCACTGTGATATGTTTTCTTCTCCACTGTTCTACAACAGAAATTCCTGTTGTAACTGTGTTATAGTGCTGTTTGGATTTATTAATTATAATAATGATGATAAAACAATGTTAAAGGATTGTCTCTAAATAAAATGTCTGTGTTTTCAGATTAAAAACAAATATACGTGTTTGTAGCTACGTTTTGAGTTTTTTGACAATGTAACCAAACAACAATCCAAAAGAAGAAAATTCAACCATATCCTGGTTTTTGATTCAAGAAGATTAGATAGTAATTAGTTAAAATTCTTCAGTGTTATTTAGTATTTCAAATCTATTTAGCAAAAACCAGAAGATAGTTAATATTAATTTTGACCCAAGGGAAGGCAGTATCTGCCTTCGCTATTCTTTTTTTCCTCAATCCAGTTTATCACTCTGAATTCTTATTCTACTGGACTGTTCTGATTTAAAAAAAAACAAACTAAAAAATGCAACCAAACAAAAACACCTTGAAGTAGTGATATATTTGAACACACATTTAGAATTAAATTGTTTTTATGGAAATACACAAATTAAAATTTGAGTCACCCCATGTGTAAGATAGGGATTATCCCTATTAAAAGTAGACATTGCTTTAATTTTAATGTTACATTCTCTGTTATTTAAAAAGGGAATCTAATTTGACAAAGGGAGACTCACTCTATATATTTCTTTTTCACATAATCTTTGTCTTCAGGGAAGTTATTCCAATCAATATTGGTTAAAATGATTGTCTTATACTTAGAGCCAAACATGGAAAAAAGCCTGTGCAAGCTTATGGAAGAGATAGCAAATAACATTCTCTAGACAGTTTTTCTTATATAATGATTTTCAGGACGGGAGTCCTAATCAGTTGTGAGCAATGTCATTCCCATTATTGAGCAAGATAGGATTGGTTTAGATAAATAAACCAAATTACCTTGTTCCTTAGTCAGACACATCCGTTTAAATCAGGAAAAACATCCATTTTAAATGTTTTTGTTTTCAGGACATTATGCAGATATCCTTGATGAGTTGTTCCAGAGAGCAGATAGTGCTTACTCATAAGGAAAGACTAAAAAAATCCTACCTCATGAAAAGAGTATGATAGTGTACGCACTAATTACTGGGCTATGCGAGTTTTAATTCTTGACATTGTGTTATTCACTTTGTACAGTAATTTTGTGGACTGCTTAATTAACACATAGGCTTAGTTCCAACCATTCCAACATATGGAATGGTTAATATAAGAATCTTCTCTTACAGAGTTCTCTTCCCCCTGAAGAGAGATTTAAATTTCATGAAGTACAGGATTTTTCCTACAAGCAGTCCAACTTTGGAGTCAGGGTTATTTCTTGAATTGTGTATGATTCATGCCTTATAGGAAGCCACTTCTAGTAATGGCTATTACAATTCCTGTAATGGACTCCCCCCCTTCACATGATGAAAACCAACTCCTTTTTTTGAGGTATCTCTGGTAGTCTGTTCTACATCTATCTGCCTTTCATAGTTGGTTGGGTATCTCTGAGAGATGTTTTGATTAATACTGAAGTAGGATTAAAGTTTTGTGGAGATACATGTGTGGCTGCAAATACTGATTGGAGGTTTTTTGGTGATTCATTCTTTATTATGGTCAGCAATGTGGAAAATATAGTATGAAGTTACTTAAACCTAGAATTTTATTCAAAGATTGCCTTGTTATGACAAATTGAGTCTTCAGTCTAGGTTAAGAAACTTTGTTCTTATGTCAAAAACCTTTTATTAGATCCCAATCTTCCTTCTTGATGATCACATATTACTAAGATATTTATTGCATCAAATTAAAAAATAGTCTGTCTGTTTTTTCTTAGGAAGTGGAACACAGGTGATCATTAATCAGTAGGAATCAAAATTGCATTTTGGCCCCACGTTGGGCACCAGAAATGATTGTGATGGTTTCATGGGGCCAGCCCTCAGTTAGCAGCCAACACAGCTGTTCATCCACTTCCCTCCCACCCCCAGGGGACAGGGGAGAGGACTGGGGGCAAGGGTAAGGAGGCTCATAGGCTGAGATAAGAACAATTTAATAATAGAAATAAAAGGAAACTTAGAGTAATACTAATATTAAAATAGTAGTAATAATGAAAACAGTAACAAAATATGCAAATGAGCGATACACAGTGCAACTGCTCACCACCCGCCAACCGAGCCGGGCCCGTTCCCAGATAACGATCCCGGAGGAGCAACAATCCCGAACCGAAACCAAGAGCGAGAGCCCGAGCGAAAGCCAGAGAGAGCTAAAGAGGAAGAGACCCTCACTGATATACTGGACATGACGTGATATGATATGGAATACCCCGTTGGCATATCCAAACGCCAATTTAGCTTATTAATTTAAATATTCCTCACCCCCTTAGATCTGGCGCTTGTGGACTAACAGAACACAAAGTCCTTCACTTCCAGTGACAAAGATGCAAACACTGGTGTGTTATCAGTGTCTCTCTCATAACAAATCCCAGGCTGAGAGCAAAAGACAGCACTGTTCTAGCTACTAAAAAGAAACCCAGCTCCATTCCAGCTAAAAACCAGGACAATAGGTAAATTATCTTGTTCTTGTGGGTTTTTTAATGTCTTCTATTTCATCGAAAAATAATCCCTAACTCTTTAAGATCCTACTAACGTTGACAGGAAAATACTTGAGACTTCCTAGCGGAAAAGAAAAAAAAAAAAGGGATTAGAAAACAATTGTAGTAAAGTAAATCCCTCACTACAGTCCTAAACTAATTTTTAATTTCTGCATTCCCCCATAGCTTTAGATATTAATTTTGCAAAGGTTATTCTGCAGAAAGGGCTCTTTTCTTCAAAATATATGGGTAGTTCTGGTAACTTTGGAGTTTCTTTTCAGCTTGGTTGACACAATTTCTTACATTACAAAATCCAAGAGTACAATTCTGTCAGAAGAATTACAGGAATAGCTTCTATAAACTGCAAAATTATGAGAGATGAACAGGCAAGCAGCTAGCTTTATGCCCCCCAACGAACTCTAAAAAAATAAGATCTACTACAGTTACAAATGCTTCTGCTGCTGTTGCTCTGGGAAGGGAAACTTACTTTACTATGTTCCAAGACATCTGTTCTTGCTTAAGTTACTGCTGAATCCCACATCTGCATTCTGCTAGGCAAAAGAGGGGAGACTGAGTTCTTGCCCAGTAAACTCTGCTTTTAAGCAATTTACCTAATAACAAACCATACAAACTCTTTTACTTCTCCTGATATAGGTGTCTCCTTAAGTTTCGATATCTCTCTCAGCTTTCTGTACAGAATTTATAGTCCAGACTCTAATGTGGCATCAGGTAAATAGTGCAAATTCTAGCTTCAGTTTTCAGAAGTCAACCTTTAATAATTTTTCTTTTTAAGTATCTAAACTTCAGATTACCACAATTCTTGTCAGCCTATGAATACTCTGCTTATTTTGTGTTATTTATCCAATCCGAAGACATATTAAGAGCTTAAAAACTATTTTTAGATTATATGTTTCTTCAGACAAACAAATAGTAATCAGAGCACTCTGCTGATGAAATTTAATTTCTGCACTGAAATTCATGCCTCCATTTATTGGCCCTTGATTTGGGAAGGAACGAGCTGCCTCTAGCATCAAACTACAGACAAGATCAGCAATAAATATCTCAGCAACAACTATGTTAGGAGTTGGATCATCTTCCTAAGATCCAACTTCCCAGATTTTCACTGAATGTTTATTAAAATACATAAAAAATCCTGGAAGCAAGAACCATCTTGAAAAAAAAATTCTTGTGCTGGTCATTTTAGCATGGTAAGTCTGTCAGTGCATGAGAAGTTCATGAGCTTGTCTGTCAGATGAGGCGCCTCTGGCAGAGTGTACAGTTTGTGGATCCCAAATGGACATTGGCACCAAGATGTTCAGAATTGCTGATGTCTTATTTGATGTGGGCATAAACAGTAGTGATAGTAAGATGTTAAGGCAGCTGTGCTAACAAAAACTTGGCATTTGTGGTCTTTTCAGCATGTAAAAAATGAAGTTTGCAATCTGAATATTATGTTCTAGGAATTGGTGCCTTAAGTGTGAGCCCAAGTAAGAATTTAGTGACTCTGGGGCTTAACCTTACTGTGTATGGCAACAGAAATGTTAACCTCCACTTTCTCTTGGTCTTCCCTAGAGAAAACATTTAATTTGCCTTGCTTTCAGCAGTTCCTTACCTAAACTAACTGTCATTCACAACTGAGTATTCAAACTCGAAAAAAAGTAATTTAGCATGTGCTGGGAACATCAAACGAATGAGCTGATAGGCACTCCCTGTGCTCTTAGAGACAGCCATTGAAAGAAAGTGAGGCATCAAGCCAAGCTTTGCAGGGCTGAAGGAGAGAAGCTCCCAGGAAAAGAGCCCTAGCTCTTTCCAAAGCAAGTGCATAGCTTAAGCTGACAGGTCCAAATCCAGACCTGCAGTCTCTTTAGGGTAACTTGATTTAGGAAAGAAACACATGATTTATTCACTAAACTCTCATTCGACCAAGTCAAGGAACCCATAACCTTTCTCCTGGAAGCATAGGTCAGTGCAAAAAAAGAGAAAGTTGGTGTTTTGCCTTTCTATTTCAAAGTTTTTCATGTCTTTCACCACAGTAATCACTTCCTGAATACAATTTGCTTATAAATGCTTGTAGGTGTTTAGAGTGTGTACATCCACATCTTAACAAGATCACAGAAGGGACTTGGTATTTTTGAAGGATGCACAACAGCACCAGTGGAGTCCTGTTTTTGTCTTTTGGAGGCCCCATGACATTCACCATAGGTCTTTTGAGAGCCCTGCTTTTCAACTGACAAGAAATCATCGTGCAGTATTGTCCATACAGCTGCCAAAGGCAAGGGCAGGTCATACCACTGAATGTGCTTGTAGCGCATGTTACTGTATTGGTTTTGTGTGACAAGGTTTTGGTAGCGGGGTGGAGGGGGCATAGGGGTGGATTCTGTGAGAGAAGCTGCCGGAAGCTTCCACCATGTCTGACACAGCCAATG
>NW_010325910.1:0-560 GCF_000700745.2 Antrostomus carolinensis | reverse complement strand
GGCGGCGCTGCCGCCGGCAGTGACGATGCGGAGGGGCCGTGCTCCCCGCCCCGCCCCGTGCATGCCCACAGCATGAGTGACCCGCCCAGCTTCGTCCTGGCCAGCCCCGGGCTGCGTCTGGTGCCTTAAGGAGCGATTGCCGCTCTCTAGAAAGTCAGACACACAAGTTTACGCGTCCGTAACTCATCATCCAGCATTAGCTAAAGGCAGCATAAGGATTTTAAATGTAATCAGCTTCATTGCTTTGCTAGACTTCTAGCTTCGTCTATTTCATTGTTTCATTAATTGCAACTACATTCAAAGCTAATTGAAGTGTGGGAACACTAAGCTATTCCTAAATATTCTTAATATTTCAAATTCCCTAAATGTACTTATTTTGGACTATGTACCACATGAAGAAGCTTGATCCATTAGCAGGAGAAATGATCCTTACTCATAGATCTGTTTGCAAGTATAATTCCAGCTGTGAATGAATAAACTAATAAACAATAAAGAGGGGGTGGGAGATTTAAAATAGAGTGGCAGGAAATGTAAACTATGCAGGACTTCATGGGTGTATG
>NW_010325909.1:700-7529 GCF_000700745.2 Antrostomus carolinensis | reverse complement strand
GCTCACCACCCCCCAGTAGTGATCCTGGAGGAGAGAAAAGGAACCCAAACCCAAAACTGCAATCCTGGAAGAGTGAGAGCCTGAGTGATTCCTGAGTGAATCCCCTGCTTTCCAGTCAGCCCTCCTTAATATACTGAATATGATGTGATATGATGTGGAATATCATAATATGGAATATGATCTAGATGGGATAGGAGATGGAATATCTCATTGGCAGAGCTGATTTGGGGTTTGCTAATTACTGTACTTCCCCCCCCCTCCCAGTCCTTTGCACTTGCAAACTGGCAAAACATGCTGACCTTGGACTTCCAGCAGCGACTAAAAACATCAGCACCTGATCAACATTCTTCTGATACCAAATCCCACACTGAAACAAAAATGAGGCACTTTCTAGCTACTGAGAATAAAATTAACCTTGTCCCAGCAAAACCAGGACACGGGGTACCTGCTGGCAGGGTTGTCACCTGTGCTGTGGGCACTGGAGCCAGGTACTACCCCAAAGCTGATCCAAAACCATCCAGCAGCTCCTTGGGGCAGGGATTTATCTGCTTGATACTATTTTTTTCCTTTCTTTAGTTTTCCTCCTTTTATTTTTTTGATGCACTCAAGCTGCTGAGATCCCCGCCGAGCACCCGCATTATTCCTCCTGGAAACCTCCTCATCTCACAAGCAAGAGGAGGATTTTCCAGCTGAGAGCAGAAAGCCAAAATTCACTCAGGATTATACAAAAAAACCACCTTTTCCAGAGCTGGTTGGGGTTTTTTTTTTATTATTCCCCAAATGGCACCAATGCACCAAGTGTTGTCCTGGCAAGCGCCGGCACCGCGTGCCGCAGCTCCTGGAGCTGTTGGGACACGTAGGGGCAGAACCTGTGTTGCTGTGGGAACGAGGATTTAAAAATTCCTCCCTCTTCGGATGCCGCCGTGTTTGGGAATTGCTGAATTGGGAAGAATTTCACAGATTTACCTCTTCCTCCCGCGGTTTCTCTGCCATCAGCACCAGCTGGATGGCGGTGGCAGCAGCCGCGAGCCGAGCCACACGCTTACACTGTGGGGAGGACATGGGGTGGCTGTGAAACGGCCACCGATGCCAACGGAGGGGGACGTGGCCTCTCGTACCCCACCGGCACCGTGCGGTTTGGTTGAGGTTTGGTTGCGGTCTCCAAGGAGACTGCAGAAAGGCGGCTGCTCCCCGCTGAGCTCCCGGCTCCCCGTGGTAAAATCCTTCGCTTGCCTCAGCGCCGCAGCTTCGGCGCGTGGGTGGTTGACATCTCCCTGCCAGGTGCCACCACCGTGTGTGGTGTTGCCCAAAGGATGCTCTGAAATGTGGATTTGTGGCCTCACTGAGGCTGGGGTGGTGAAGATGCACCTCAAAGTCACTGGGTTACAGCCAAGTCACTGGTCTGGGTCTGGCTTCTGGTTTGGGGAGCTCGTTGTATGGGGTGGACTCGGTGTTTGGAAACATCTGCACCTTTTGGTGGCATCCAGGGTTTGCATGTGCCGGGTCCTGCCACCAAACCCTGGAGCAGTGTGAAATGACCTGTCCCACCAGCCTGGCCTGGCCAGTGCGACCCCAGGGCCATGTGGAGTGGGAGCTGCTTCTGTCTTAGAATCAGAGAATCCCAGACTGGTTTGGGTGGGAAGGGACCTTCAAGCTCATCCAGTCCCAACCCCCCTGCCAGCAGCAGGGACACCTTCCACTAGACCAGGTTGCTCAAAGCCTCATCCAGCCTGGCCACAAACACTTCCAGGGAGGAGCAGCCACAGCTTCCTTGGGCAACCTTACAACTTCCTTGGGCAACTCAGTGCTTTCCTGCTCACAGGGGGATGCTTTCTGCCCCCCAAAGCTCCCCCAGCCCCACAGTGTTGTGGGACCCTTCACTGTTTCTGCTGCTCCATTTAATCCAACTCCTGAGGTCTGGATCTTTCTGCATGGTGGGGCTCAGTCTGGAAGCCCCCCATCCTACCTCCCCTTGCACAGGTGGACTCTGAGCTCAAGGTATTCACACACACATATATATATATTTTGGGTTGTTTTGGGGGGGTTTTCTGGATTTTTTTACCCTCTGAGGTGCTGTGTCTGGGTCTGGCAGTTCTCAGTGTTGGCCACGATCGGCTCTGCCCGCCGCTGCGATTAGAGTTGTACCCACCGGAGTAGATAACACGTAGTTAACACGGTTCCACCGAGGAGATCCATCTCCATCCCGCTGAGCACAAATTGGTCCCAAGGCACCCGATGGAGTAGATGGGAAATGACAAACTGAAAATTCAGCGTCATAAAAATCCTCCAGCTTTTCATCTCCCGCCTTCGTAATCAGCACGAAATGAATCCTGAGAGCGGGAGCTGCTGATGTTTAATGTCTCTATCGCTTGTCTCTGTCGAGGAACAGAACGTAGTCAGATGGAGATACATCTCCCACCGCTGCCCAGGTGTTGGGTCTGCAGGGATGGCTGGAAACACCTCACTGGGATGGTTGGAGACCCTCACTGGGGTGGTTGGACACCGTCACCAGGATAGTTGGAGACCCTCACCAAGCTGGACTCCTTGGTTTAGGGCAGCATCTTCAGAGCAGGAGGCAGCACAGCTCCTTCCCACCATGAAGAAAAGCCAAGTGTTCATGGCCATCCATCCCCAGGACATCTCCTGCCACCACCCTGGGCTTAGTGACTCGCCAGGCTGGAGGATGAGCTGTACCACCAGTGCTGCTCTTGCCTCCAGTGAAATTGTCTGGTCCTTGTCTGGCCAGGCTGGAGCCAGGGCCAGTTTCTACCACGTTCTGCAGCCTTGAGGCAGGAGCTCATTTCACAGCTGTGGTCCACATCTGTGAGGTGAATGGAGTGAAACCCAGTTGGTGGCTGGTCATCAGTGGTGTCCCCAGGGCTCAGTACTGGGAGCAGTCCTGTTTAACATCTTCCTCCATGGCCTGGGCGAGGGGATGGAGGGCACCCTGAGTCAGTTGGCAGAGGACACCCAGCTGGGTGGGAGTGTTGATCTGCTGCAGGGTGGGGAGGCTCTGCAGAGGGATCTGGCCAGGCTGGATCCATGGGCCAGGACCAATTCCATGAGTTTCAATTGGTTGAGATTGGATATGAGGAAGAATTTCTTTGCTGCAAGGGTTCTGAGGCATTGGAAGGGGTTGCCCAGGGCAGTGGTGGAGTCCCCATCCCTGGAGGGATTGAAGAGTCGTGTAGACATGGCACTTCAGGACATGGTTTGGTGGGCATGGTGGTGTTGGGTTGACAGTTGGATCTGATGATCTTAGAAGTCTTTTCCAATGATTCTACAATCTGGGGCTCAAGACATGGGGTGCTCCAACCTTTGGGATGAGTGAGGTGTCTCTGGACATGAGGAAGCCTTTCCCCATCACCGCTCAGCCTGTTGTACACCAGGGTGGGATTTGCTGTCCATCCATTTTGGTGATGGATCTGACCCTGGTGAAGCAGGAACAACCCGTGTCCCTGAGTGTGGGAGCAGAGCCATGTCCAGCAGCGTGATTTTCCATGGGATAATGTGAGGAGGAGGAGGAAACCCCCGGGGGGCTCCGACCTGACAGATCTACTGTGGGTGACAAGTTGTGTTTCTGCCTCAGGGACCGGAGCTTTCTCGGATCTTGGTGTCACCATCATTCCAGGCATTTGGAAAGTGAATTTTTTAATATTTTTTTTTTTTTAATTCTTATTCTTTAATTTATTTAATTTTTTAAATTTTTAATCAGGAGTTCACTCCCTCCGACAGCTAAATTACAGAATCTCGTTAGCGCCTTTGTGCTCTCGCAAACCAGATTTGCCCGATTGACGCAACGGCATCTGCCTCCCGTGCCCCAATTTATCTAAATTGATAATCTTAATTGGTAATATTCATGAAGTGGGGGAGTCACACACACGGACCTTGATTCCAAGAGGAAATAACAGGGAAGAAACCATCCTGCTGCTGGTGGGGTGGATTTTTTTTGATGTCTGGAAGTGGGGCAGTGTTCCCCCCGGTCGGAATGGGGCTGTGGGGAGGGATGTGCTGAGGGGCTCAGGCTTTGGGATCTGGGAGGGAGGAGATGGAAAAGGGACCAGGAGTGAAGATATCCTGGCTCCTTTCCTGGCTGTGCCGCTGCTCCAGGACTCAGAGGTCCCTGCTCCTGCCTGCATGGCTGAGATAAGGTTGATGGTGGTGGTGGGGGATTTCTTCAAGGATTGTCTGGATGGTCCTGGGGCACCTTCCAGCTGTTATTTTTTGTGGACACAAAGCTGAGATTTTCTGATTTTTCTTATTTATCCTGGATATTGGCTCACGCCTGTTCACCCACCGTACACCAATGCTGGTGTTGGGGTGCTGGAGAAGGGTTGTGGGCACCTTTGGGTGCTTCCAGCACCTTCCAGCCAGGACACAGGGTCTCTGGAGGAGCAGGACCTTGGTGCTGTGCTGGCTCCAGCTGCAAGGGCTGGAGCAACGACAAACCTCGTGTCTGCTGGGAGCACATTTGGCAGCACCGGGGATGTCACGGCACCGGGTAAAGTTAGAGGAGCAGTCACTGCCACAAACAGAAAGCTGGAAACACAGGGAAGCTGGAAATGGCTTTGGAAAAAGACAAACCAGATGGATTTGGGCTTGGATGGGGCTTTTTTTCCCCCCTCTCTGACGGGTTTGTGCGCAGGTTCCTTGGCTTCTTCATGTGTTTCCAAAGGCAGGGAGCTGCGGGCTCCCGTTGGGCTGCGAGCAGATGAGGGATTATCCAGCCCCCGCCTGTGCCAGCATCCCAAGAGTGGGAGCTGGCACCCATGTGGGTCCCTTGTTCCCGATCAGTGGGGACCCTGCAGCCAGGGACCACCCTGGCACTGAGGCCAGCAGGGATGGTGAGCCCATAGCCATCAGGTTCAACCCACCGGGTGGTCTTGGTGGGGATATGGGGTCCCGTGGGGCAGGGTGCTCACGATACCACTTCCCTTCTGGTCTTATGGGAGGGTGACACTGGGTAAAACACACGTGGCTCCGTCCGTCTGTCCGCCCAGCCTGTGTCCTGCCGCAGAGAGCAATGACACCAGAAGGTCAGTGCCGGGGCAGCCGCGCGGCTCAGCTGGGCTTTGGCTCCTCACGTGATGTTTGACTGCAAACCACCAGCTCCCGGAGCTGCTGGGGTTGTTGGTTTGGTTTGCTTTTTTTTTATTGAAGTCCTGAGAAGGATTTTTCTCTTGTTTCAAATCTCACATTCAATCTTCCAACGGTGCAACCCGGTGACCTTCATCACCTTCATCATCATCATCATCCCCTCGATGCCTGGATGAAGGCAGAACATCAGCCACACGGCAAGAGGATGGGTGATGGATGGAGGAACTGATCCTCATCCTGCCCGCCTGCTCTCCACCACGCTCCAGCAGGTTTTAGAAAGAGCCATATTTTACCCAAACCCCATCAAACGGCCCTACTTTTCTCTCTGCTCTTTTCTCTGACGCTTCCCAATTGCTGGGATATTTATGTGAAACTCAAAGTGCTTTATAAAAACAACCTGCCCAGCTTGCTGCTGGCTCCATCCAGGGGCTGCACCACCATGGAAGGGCACGGGCTGGACTTGAGGTCAAGGGCAGCCCAAACCCCCTCGAGCTGCTGCTTTTGATGCTGTTTGAGGTGAATTTCTTGAATTTTTATTGAGATTTGGGACACAAACAATTCAGGAAGGATCTGATCACACCTGGTTTTGGCAATCAGGGGTAAAAAAAAATGAGCTTTTTCCTCCGGTGTTGTGACACTTTGAGGTGCCCTGATGGCACGTGGGTCTCGGTGATGGAGCATGGAGGTTCCTTGTCCTGCTTGACCCCTCTCGGTGGGAGTCACCGGCGGTCGGTGCCGCGCTGGGCGAGGCGAGGGCTGCTCGACAGATGGTTTGCAGGTGTCTGCCTGGTGCTTTGCTGCAACCAGCCGGATTTTTCGGCGAGAGGGCGGCTGCTCTCGGCTTGGCAGAAGTTTGAACGTTAGTTGTGAACGTGGATGGGTTCCTCCTGTCCCCACAGAGGTTCTGCTGGCACCCTCAAGCTCAGCAGGCTCTGGAGAGGCGGTGGTTGTGTCACGGTGTGACTGGCTGCATCCCTACCGCGCTGCCGGGGCGGTTGGGAGTTTGGCAGAGGCTGCTTGGAGGTGGCACGTTGCCGGCAAGCAAGATGCTCAGATTTTACTCCAAAATGCTCAGATTTTACTCCAAAATGCTCAGATTTTGCTCTAAAGTGCTCCAATTGCCCTTGGAGCTGTTTGGGTGACAAATGACGGTGGTTACGATGATGATGATGTGGCAACTCAGGCTTCTTCAGTGCCAAAAACAAGGGAGATGCTCCTTTCCCTGCCTGACTTGTCACCTCCAGCCCCGCTTCGGTTCGGCAGCAGCTCTGCCACCAAGCTCTGGTTTTCTCGAGGTGGCACCAGAGCTGGGGTGCAGGATTGGTTTTCCTCCATGGCTCCCACCGTGCTGGCATGTGTCCCTCACAGGCAGCTCCTGGGAGCTGGGCACTGCAGGGTGGCTCTGGCACAACTGTCACCTCCTGTCCTGCTGTGGACAATGGTGAGTTGGTGGTTTGGAGAGCTCTGTCTGCTCAGGAGCTCCCCATTGCTGCTGAAACCTTGGGACATGACTTGGGGTCAGGTTGGATGAGGCTTTGAGCAACCTGGTCTAGTGGAAGGTGTCCCTGCTGCTGGCAGGGGGGTTGGAACTGGATGAGCTTTAAGATCTCTTCCAACCCAACACAGTCTGGAATTCTGTGATATCCAAATACCAATTTGCATCTATTAATCTTACTGTGCCCCCCCCCAACTTCTTCTGCAACTACAGACCAACAACACATGGGAAGAAGTT
>NW_010325909.1:0-523 GCF_000700745.2 Antrostomus carolinensis | reverse complement strand
TGCTGGCAGGGGGGTTGGAACTGGATGAGCTTTCAGGTCCCTTCCAAACCAAACCATTCTATGATTCAATGATTTTCAATGCTCTTCTCATACCAAATCCCATAAGGAATCCAAAACCTGATGCTGTTGTAGCTACGAAGGAGAAAATTTTCTGTATCCCAGCCGAAACCAGGACAGGATGCCGTGTGGCTCCGCGGCGGCAGACGAATCGGCTGCGCGGGTGGCCGGGTCCGCCTGGAGAGAAGATCTCATTTCCCTATTTGTTGAGCAGCCTTTGTACTACAAACAGAGCGTCTCACTCAACCAGCATAAAAGATTAATGAGAAACCAAACCCATGAACTCATCAGTGTCTCCTCTCCGCTGAATTACAGTTACAAGGATCATCGTCGCTCATCCATGTCTAGTGTAACAGAACTGATTGCCGGCGTGGTTGTGGCGCGTGGTGAGCTCTGCCGCGGTGAGGGAGCAGCACGGCGTAAAATCACAGAGTCATAAGGGTTGGAAGGGACCTCTGGAGATCAT
>NW_010325908.1:0-3806 GCF_000700745.2 Antrostomus carolinensis | reverse complement strand
GTTTTGCCTGCCTTCCTCTTCATGGGGAAAAAAATGCCTCTGGGAATAGACTTGAGGGGTAATTTAAAGATGTGACTAGCCACATTTTATGTTGTTTGAAGTTTTTATGCTGTTACTAGTTTAATGATGTTAAACAAAACAAGTTGATGCTTTGCAAAAACAGCTCAGCTTTGGCAGAAAATGAAAGCCATAGCTTGTCAAGCTGTGTCACTCAACACAATGTTTTTATAGATGTCTTAGGCAGAGGATGAATGTTTAAGATTTGTTTATTTTCTGTCTTTGTGATACTGTTTTTTTTCCCCCTAGATAAGCAACGTCTTGTTTTTTGTTTTACCACCCATATGTATGTGCTTATTCCGTCAATATGCAACCTGCTTCAACAGTGGAATATATTTAATATGGACTCTACTAGTTGTGGTTGGTAAGTTGGTTTGTCTATTGTTTGCCTGCTTATGTATGAACTGAGAGAGGAAATCAGTTTTTTCCTACTTGCACTTGATTAATCGTTTTGCAAAACAAAGCAATCCTGCTGTCTATGGAGGAGTTTGCTTCTACTTGCTTGGAGCTGAAGCAGACAGTTTCTGAAAGGAAAATGTGTTTTGCAGTTTGAGGTTGGTGGGAACTTTGGCCTTAGTTGTGTTCCCTTTTTATCCTTCTTTTGCTTAACTTTTTTTATGTCTGGGCTTACCCTACAGCAGTGCTGCCCCTCCTTCTGTTGTTGTTGCTTACGTGAGAGCTGAAAGTGCCTAGCACATCTGAAGAGGATAACAGGTTTTGCATTGTAGGGAGAAGGCCTTCACTAAGCCTTTGTAGATGTGAGATTCTTAAGCTTTTTCATTCCTGGAGGCACTGGGAATTTCTAAAGACATAATCAGAACCTTGCAGGGCAGTGTGACACTTTCTGCCTAGAAACCTGTATCACGGAGTATTCATCAAGTGCTGCTTTTTATCTTTGTCTTAGCCATTCTTGTGCTACTGAGAAAATTCAGAAGCGGCATTTGGCTTTTATTTCTTAATCGGTTTTGTGTTTTGCTTTACCACCTTATGTTTTTTCACGTACATATACTTTTCTAGTAGAAGCTGGCATCTTTAGCTGCTGCTTTTGTAAAGTGTTTGTTTCATAATTAATGAGGTGCTGATGATTTGGATTGCCTTCTTAGGGAAGTTGGTGTTTGTTTGCCAATTTTCCTTTTTTTTTAGCCTTTCCTAGACCAAATGGTATCCACCATTTGGCTGTTAGGTTCTGAACATGAGCGGTGTATTTCGGTCTATACAGCACTCCAACTGTTCATACTGCCTTTTGATTGATTCTTCCAGGCATTGGATCTGTTTACTTTCACGCCACCCTCAGTTTCCTGGGCCAGATGCTGGATGAGCTGGCTATTCTCTGGGTCCTGATGTGTGCTCTTGCCATGTGGTTCCCCAGGAGATACCTGCCCAGAGTTTTTCGGAATGACAGGTAATTCAGTCATACACGTACACTTTCGTGTTCCTTGAAACATGTTATGCCAACACCTAAGCCTGCACATTATGTCACTGGGTGATCATCCAACCTTACCACTGCCTCTGCTATCTTTTCTCACTCCATTCTCTTCCTGTTGCTTGTATCTCAGCCCATTTTCTTCTGAATTCCTGAGTCTGCAGTTGCTCACAGTGGTGTTTATGCCCTGTAACTTCAGACGTTGGGATGAGGTGACTTGTCTCTGGAAGTGCCTGTTCTTGTAGATTCTAGGGAGACCTTTACATGAGTAGTTTACAGAAGTTGTGGGTAAAGTAAAAGAAGATAAACCCTTGTTCTCGCTTCCTTGTATATCCTAAAGTGTACATACAAGTGGACCTATGAAAGTCAAGTGTCTTTTTGTCTGAATATTTAAGCCAGTGGTTAAGGATGGTGTTTAAGCATTCAAAGGCTAAGTGTTTATTTAGAAGCCTATTGTTTTAAAAGGGTTTTTTTCTTTTTCTTGCAGGATTAAAAAAAGGTGCGTTTCAGACAGTTTAAAGAATCTGGTTGTGGTTTGTCCCCCCCCTAAAAAAATGTGCTATAAACTTTGTACTTATTGCTCTTTTACACGGTAAAGAAGTTGCGGTAATGAAGAGGTTTGAACTACTCTGAAAATTGCTAAGGCTGCTGCCTCTTGACTTCTTATACTGTTAATATCTGGGGGTTTTGCGTTTTTTTGTTTTTTCTTGACGTGTGCCTGATTGGAAGTTGCTAATGGGGGAGGGGAGAGGAGGTTGGTGCCTAGATTGACCATTCCTCAAAATAGCTTGCACTGAGAAAACCGTATCTTGAATTACCATATGCATGCAGTCTAATGCCTTTGTCGTGCTGGTGTGACTTTAGTATTTATGCATACTGCAACACAGTGTCATTACAGGACACCATCAACTTAACAAGCAAAGAGAGGTTTTACTGGGGTGTTTTGGCCAATGACATGACTTTTAGACATTAGCTCAAGTGAAGAAGAGTTCAGAGTCTTGAAGAGTTTTTGTAAATTCCTCTCCAGGGAAATTACTCCTCAAAAGCCCAAGGGGATCATTATTGTTAAAGAAATTTCTTTACCCTTGGTTTCCTGCTGCAAAGTCTCAAGCACCACATTCAGGAAAATGAATAATTTAAGTGAGTGGTACAGCAGTAGGAGCAGCTTGAGCTGGGTGCCTCCAGAGGGGGACCCAAAACAAAGAAATCCCTGGGCATTTATACCCTTAGTCTGTGCATCTGTTCTTCACGTGCTGTTCTTCACAAGCCTTGCATGTGCCTCTTTGTCCAATAGTAATTTCTGGTCTGGGGTCTTTTTGTTCCTTATTGGTTTCCTTCTCTGTCTCCAAGTGGGCTGCCCTAGCTGTTCTGGACAGATTGCAGCGCTGCTGACAGTCATAACCTCCTTATCTCCCAATTTGCACTGGTTTTGGGGGCTTGTTTCATGTAACTAAGCAACAGTTCCAGAGAAGTTCAACTTTTCTAGGTGAAAGTACGCGGCTTGTGGCCCAAGGCTTCAGTAAATGTAGCTACTCATGTGAAGTAAGTTATGCTAAACACACAGTATATTAAATTGCACAGAGCAATTAGTTCTATTTAAAATGTACTTATTTAAACTAAACTACTAGTATTCTTTAACAGTTGTATCACTGTCATCTGATAGTGTGCTGGGTAGGTTCATAGTACGGGACAAAAGGTTAAACTGTATCCTTTTTAAAAGGAATAGTTACAATTTTGGGGTGAAATCCTGTTTCTATTGAACTTAGCATTAAAACTATAAATAATAAGTGGCCATGTTATAACTGATTCATAAAAATACTCAGATGAGGTAAAGGATGTAATTTTTCAGAACACTTCTTCCTGAGAACCTGTTACACGATAAGGTCTTGATTCCTTTCTGAAGAGTACAGAAGAAAGACATACTGGGCAACAAACCCTAACTCAGAACAGATTTGGTTTATATTTTTGGTTGTTTTTGCTTTGCCTAGCTAATCCTGTAATATTATTAGGAAAGTTAAGGCTCTGATAGAATTAAATCTGGTCAGAGATGTCAAGGGCAACAAAAAAAAGCTTCAATAGGTATGTCAGGGAGAAAAGGAAAACTAGGGAAAATGTGGGCCCTCTCCGGAAGGCAACAGGAGATCTGATCACCCAGGACATGGAGAAGGCTCAGGTGCTCAGTGACTTTTTTGCCTCAGTCTTCACGGGCAAAGGCTCACAACACACTGCCAAGGTCATAGAAAGCAAAGGACATGTCTGGGAGAACAAAGAACTGCCCACTGTAGCAGAAGATCGGTTTTGGGACCACCTAAGGAACCTGAAGGTG
>NW_010325907.1:0-7619 GCF_000700745.2 Antrostomus carolinensis | reverse complement strand
GTGACATTTGCTTTCCCCCAGTCCTCAGGCACCTCTCCTGTCTCCCACTGGATGACCAGTTTTACTTGACACCCACGAGCCTACGGCTCGGCAACACGAAAGCTCTTCTGGGCAGTACTGGCACAAAGAATTTCTGCCCTGTGAGCTGCTCCCTCCCCTTTACACAATATTTTTCTGGGCTATGTTGGGATGTCTCTCAGTTCATAGCACAGCCCCACACACAGCTACACACCTGAGGGTGGTAAAAGCAGGTGAGAAAAACCTTACTGTAGAGAAACCTCCGTCCTACCAAACAGAGCTTGAGGGCAGGCAGAACGGGTTACGCTCATTCCCTCCTCATGACCGGCAGTTTACAGGGATACAGGAATTAGGGAAGAAACTGGTAACATCTACATTTACCTACGAAACCAGGAGGAACGTGCAGCTTTGAGAAGCACAAGAATACAAAGCGCATTGCTCCCAGTTCCCTGAGGCCAAACTTCCCTGTTGTTTATCCTCACATCAGTTCAAACAGGGACCACCAAATTTCAGTGACAAGCATTTTCAACAAAATAAAATTCATTCCTCACAGAGTACAGCTGGAGATCCCAGGAGTAACTCACCATCCAGAGCAGGAAACCATCAGGAAATGGAAATTCATTCTTTTTAATAGTCCTCTACTTACACTAAAGTATATTGTAAGTGATGTAAATATATATAGGAAAGCTGGGGAGGGACTTTTTATAAGGGCACATAGTGACAGAACAAGGGGTAATGGCTTTAAACTGGAAGAGGGGAGGTTCAGATTAGATATGAGGAAGAAATTCTTCACTGTGAGGGTGGTCAGACACTGGAACAGGTTACCCAGAGAAGCTGTGGCTACTCCCTCCCTGGAAGTGTCCAAGGCCAGGTTGGATGAGGCTTTGAGCAACCTGGTCTAGTGGGAGGTGTCCCTGCTGATGGCAGGGGGGTTGGAACTGGATGATCTTTAAGGTCCCTTCCAACCCAAACCATTCTGTGATTCTATAAGTCACATTCCTAAAAATTACAGAGATCCTAAATGACAGCCTTTTTACCACCTCTAATTTTATACTGACTCTATTATAAGACCCAAGAAAACAAAACAAAAAACCAAAACAAAGCAAAAAAACCCCCCAAACAAACCAGGAGAGCAGGTCAGCCTTCTCAGCTCTCCCTTTTCTTCCTCAGACCCTGATACAATTTATGCATTTATAACAAGTCAATGGCCTGGCAGGGCAAAGTACCTGCCCCCCAGTAAATCACTGTCAGCCTCCATGTCTGTGTGTGCTTCAGTATCCTTTAGCCACTTTCCTACTCATGGGGTGAAATGTGATGTATGTTGGTCCAATGCAGATCAGCAACAGGCACTTTTACTGCCAGCTTCACCCAGGGTATTTAACATGGCAAAGTACCTCCTACCTAAACTGAAACACCTACTGGCAGAGTTGCCCAGATGGAGGAAAAAATAAGTCTTCCAAAATAGTTACTGTTGAAATTATTTCAGGAGAAAAGAGCTTTCAGAGACTGAATCTGTTCTTCTCCTGCCACTGATAACTTTAGACCTTGTGAAACAGAAGACTGATTTACCTCATTTGTCTCATGTAAGTGAACTCTGGATGATTACAAGCAAGATGAGGTATCAACAAATAACAATGTTTTGAAGGAAAAGTAGCATTGTTTGCTAGACATCTTGATATTTGAAAAAGATCTATGAAGGTTTACTCTTGTGATAGAAGGGACCCTGAGATCAAATTTTGGAAACTACTAGCTCCAGTAGGAAAAGCCTTATCTTGGTCCCTCACAATTTGTTATCTAAAGCATACAACTGAAAACGCTCTTTCTTCCTAGAAGGAGGAGAAAATCTTCCCAGGAAAACAGTCTTCATTACATGACAACACAGAAAGTAAACACATGTCCAACACCCAACCTTAGCTAGCTACGCTCCAGAAGAAGAACATAAATGAAAAGTCACCATACAGAGTAGGAAGGTTTGGAAGAAGAAGCAAGGTGCATGTTAACACCTGAACCAAAGCATCCAGTGGGATGGATAAGCTATGCTCTGTCACGTAGCCTACATGATCATAGGACAAAAAGACCCAGAAAAATGTAAGTTATCCTTCTCCCATGCTTGCGAAATGTGTCTGACAGCCACAAAAATCACCTTCCTTCCAAATTTAAAACTCTCTTTTCAACACTTTTTCTGAAGCATTTAAAAGAAAAAAAAAAAAACAACCAAACAAACCCCAACTCAACCTGTCTAATAATAGGGTCATAAAATAAATGAAGAACCTCCTGTCCTTACAAGAACAGGAACTAGTATGTCATCAAAATTCAAAGTGACATTCTATCAATCACCTGCCTTATCTGTCTTCTGGATTGTATACTTTTGGGTGTGAGTACTAAAGCATCCAGGAACGTGCAGGTCTTTTGAAACTTTAAAGCATGGTTTACAAGGACAAATAGCTTGAGAAAAATGTTTCTCAAGCGGTATTTGAATTAGAGTTATGATCTCAAAGTCAAGCTCTGCTCTGCTAAGAGGTCTGACCAAGTCATAGGAAAATGTAAGGGAACAGGAGAGCTGGTGCTTCCCAACACTCCCCCAGCAAGTCCGATGGAAGACCAGACCCTTGGAAGTAGCTCTTGGGAAATTACTTTCTCAGAAGCAGTTGGTCAAGAAGTACAACACGAATGAGAAAACTGGTGCAAATGGAAATGCTGCTCCAGGGAATCCTACAACCCATCCTATGGAAACTCAGATGGTTAAAGGCCTCAACTCACAGGGAGTCTGGCACAAAATACAAAAAACAACCAATCAAAGAAAGAACAAAAACACCACCACCAAAACCTGTGTCTTCCTAAGCTCCTGAAGATACCAAGGAAAAGCTGTAAGAGTAGAATTTGTTCACAATTACAAACGCCCAGTTCTCCAGCACTGGGAGGTCAGGCAGCTGCTCCAGTACAGACTGCTCCTCAGCAGGAGCAATGCATGAAGTGTCAGTGAGGGTGCACTTGCTGCCCTGCTCTCAATCCTTCACATCCACCCACCCTGAGAGCTGACATGGGAACAAAGATAGTTATGCAACTTGAACACTCTCTTCCTTCAGAATTAAACTGGTCTCCTTGACCTTCTGAAACACAGTCACACATTCAACTGGGAAAAGAAGAAAAATCCCTCCAAAACCAGTATCAGTGACAGAACACGAGGTTTATCATTGAACGTGTTTTAACCGTGGTAACAAAGCAAGGAGGTTTAGGTTTGTGGATTTCCTTTTTCCTTAAATATTTCCTGACAGGTATTTACATATTTGTGTGCCTGCACAAAGAATCAAGCTCCAATTCTAATCAGTACATAAAATTTTATTTTACAGAGTCTAGATGTCAGTGAAAATTATTTTTTCTATTACAGTGCAACACAAAAATAGAACAGACCACTGCAACAGAAGCTTTTTAATGTATGCTGCAGAAAACACTGTGTTCATCTTAAAAAAAAAAAAAAGAAAAGAAAGAAAAAGAAAAAATTTCAAGATATCTCAGGTAAGCATCCCGCTTTAAAAACCTAACTTAACCAGCAGCAGAGTCTCAAAAGAGTGGGAGGTGCTAGGGGAAGTATAAACAGTCATTTTGTCTGTCAGAAAGTAACAGCAGCCACAAGGAAAACAGAGTCTGAATGACATTAATTCCATTTTTTTACCTTGGCACAGCAACTATAAAGTTAAGACAGTGACTGTCATGACCCAATTGTGTTCATCAGAAGCCAAAAGAAGGATGTCAGGGACCTGGAAGTTTTTAGAAGACAACATCCTCCCTCTCTTCTCCACCTGAAAACAAAGCTCTAAGTTGCAAGACAATGGTCCCCCAAATCCTAACGGACCACCTCAGTGGTTACTTCAGCCTGAACTTTGGAGGACAGCTGGTAACACAAAGCTCTCTCACCATCCCAGGCTCTCCACAGCACAGTAAGGAAACAAGACTGACTGCAGTAGGTTTCTGTTCTTTCCAACCAAGGCAGCAGCCAGCTCCATTCTCCAAAGACACTCCAAATGTCTGGCAGGTGCTGCAGAGTCAAACTGACCTGATTCTCCAAAAATGGAGAGCTCTCTGGGTCTATTTTCACACCGACTTTTGCACAGGCTTTCCCATTTCAGATCCAAAAGTCATCTTTTCCAATTTAGTTTAATAAACTTTAGGTTTTAATCTAGAAATATATACCAGAATAGGTACTCCTGATATATTCATCAGGTTCCCCAACGACAGGCTTCAATCAATTTTAGCACTACAAAGACAAGAGAGACCTGGACCTGTTAGAACGAGTCCAGAGGAGGCCACCAGGATGATCCGAGGGCTGGAGCACCTCTCCTGTGAGGACAGGCTGAGAGAGTTGGGGCTGTTCAGCCTGGAGAAGAGAAGGCTCTGGGGAGATCTTATAGCGGCCTCCCAGTACCTGAAGGGGCTCCAGGAAGGCTGGGGAGGGACTTTTCATAAGGACAGTTAATGACAGAACAAGGAGAAATGGCTCTAAGCTGAAAGAGGGGAGGTTCAGATGAGATATTAGGAAGAAATTCTTCACTGTGAGGGTGGTGAGACACTGGAACAGGTTGCCCAGAGAAGCTGTGGCTGCTCCTCCCTGGAAGTGTTCAAGGCCAGGTTGGATGAGGCTTTGAGCAACCTGGTCTAGTGGAAGGTGTCCCTGCTGATGGCAGGGGGGTTGGAACTGGATGAGCTTTAAGGTCCCTTCCAACCCAAACCATTCTGTGATTCTAAATACCACTGGAATTGCGAGCATTTAAATAAACCCATGCACTAAACTTCCAAATTACACATAAGAAATTCAGTCATTAAGGTACCTGTCCTTATATTAATGCTCATTAACTTAATTTAAATCAATTCATTAATCAAATAATTCATTGCATGAAAAATGGAATTCTGCTAGAGAAACGGCAGGCAGTTCCTAAAACTCATCTTTTCAATGAAATAGCTTCTGTTTTTTAACAGTTCATAGCAATGATCGATGGTCCCCAAAATTACACAATTCTTGCTGGTTATAGTGGATATTTTTACAGATTTATAAGAGATCACTACGAGAGTCTTAAACCTACACTTAAAACCTACAATGGCAATACTCAAAACTCACTGTCACTAAAGGTACCATGTTTTTATACAGGTTCCTGGGGGGGGTGTTTTGACACATCGGACAATAATTATTACCAACTGAATGGAATTTTGTGTTTATAAGCAGTTTCTTATTGCATGAGAAGACATAAAAAAAGCAAACAGAAAAACTTGGTTTCAAGATTTTAAGGAGATTTTCAGAACTACTTAAAACGATGTGAATCTACAGAGAAATTTTGTCTGGTTAAGCTTCCTTTTAAATAAAACTACAGTTACTGTTCAATCCACATGAGCAGTTTTCTCAGTAAGAATAAACACAGGAGTAATGCCCATCTATTCTGCTTCAGGGCACTGACTCGAGGAAGCATCAACTATATTATACACAACCCCAATATGTAAAAGAGTTGTTATGTGCAGGTCTTCCTAACAAAATGCAGGGGCATACGGCGTGGGGAGCTCTCCCAGCATTCTCTAGATAATATTTCGTTGTCTTCTATCATCTTTTTTGTAAGGAAGTGACAAGTAATTAGCTCCTACTAGCACACGGAACAGCGGCAGACTAATATCCTCACTCCTCATGCTCACCATTTCTTAGTCTTCCCCTCTCACATCACTTAACAAGCCATGATTTCCCTAAAGCAGAAATCTAAGCAATACATAAAATAACTAACATACCCGCTGAAATCACTCTGAATCCAGCAAACACTAACTGCCATCAGGTGATCCCTTTAACTATAATAGTGTGTGTTCCAAAAACACTCGCATCTCATCACAAAGTGTGCAACAAAACTTAAGACTAATGTATAGCTAGTGCAATATTACTTTCAAAGAGCTGCTTTTAACTGCTATGACTCTTTTAATGGTAATTTAAAATATCCTAATAGGCAGGTATAAGTAACTAAAAACCCACTTCGGATTGCTGCCCACCATAAAAGGATGATACGAGCAGAAGAAAATCTACGGAACAACAGTAAAGAGTAAAATTCTTAAAGTTTCAAGAATTAGCGGGAGGAGAAATTAAGTCTGCAAAAATGACGGGAAATTTTTAAAAAGCCACCCCAGTCAATACTCAAGGCTTCTAATAATAAGAAATCCTAGAAAGAACTGGGTCACAATAGAGAAGGAAGAACGGTTCCTGAACAGGAGTGTGTGTGTTATTCACTGACGTTTGCAGGAGGAAAAGATAACCAAGAATGAAATGCCAAGAAGCCATCCAGGCAACTGCCATACAGCTGCCCACCAAAACTGGCACACCCTTCGTGGGATGCATGGGCAAAGAAATGGTACACAAGTGGGATAAAATCCAGGTGAGCTGAACATAATAAAATCAGGAGTATTCTCATGAAGAGAGGTGAATCACTTTGTTCTGTGAACTGGCAAGTTCTCAAAGTTATTTTAATTTAAAAATAAAAAAAATCAAACCCCTCACCAAAAAACCCCAAACAACATCAAATACATATCCCACCATAAACCTGCTGAGCTCACAATCCCAAATACCAGCAAATTGTCCTCATTTCTGTTCAGATGAAACCCTTATTTACAACTTTGAACAAAGATACTGTAGTTCCAACACTTCACCTGCCAAGTACTCCCTTAAAATATACATAATAGCTGAAACTTGTGGTAGCCGCCAAGTTTCAGGTAAACCTGAGAGAAAACACGTCTTCCATACAGGCTAGGCCATCAAAACTGACAAATGCCAGTGTTTTACCTCTCCAGACTCCCAAAACACTGACCAATCCTGTCAAAAACCTTAGACTAAAATGTCTCCCCGTGTCTCCAAAGCAGCTTTCCTTTTTCACTCCGAGAAGTCCCACAGGAATCCACGAGTTCCACCCATGACTGAGATAAAATGTACTTATTTCAAACACGTGCAGTTTTACCTTAACTCTGAAAAAGCACACCCAAATGCTATTCAAACAGTTTTACTATAAAACCTAGAAAACAATCAAAAGGTAAAGAAACTGCCAAGTTGACTGAGAACAGAAAGAGCTACAAAAAAGGGGAAAACATTACAAAAGACACGTACCAGACAGAAATAATGAAGAATAGACTGAAGTGCAACCATACTACCACCCTCTTGACTACCACAAGGAACATTATCTAAGCGTTCAACAGTTATCGTTCACCATGAACCTGAACTGCATTTGCCAAGTAGATGATGATCATCTTCTATAAACACGGAGCCCAATCACGCAGCCAAGTGACAGAGTAATGTCATTTTTATGGTAGAAATAATACATAATAGGGAGCCCCCTCCCTGGAAGTGTTCAAGGCCAGGCTGGATGAGGCTTTGAGCAACCTGGTCTAGTGGAAGGTGTCCCTGCTGCTGGCAGGGGGGTTGGAACTGGATGATCTTTAAGGTCCCTTCCAACCCAAACCATTCTGTGATTCTATAAAAGCATCCCAGCCCCAAGAGCAGCAGCAGCAGCCGGAGCAGCAGCCCGCGCTTTCGGAGAGGCCGTGGGCAGCCGGAGGGGAGGGGCAGGAGGGCGGGAGACCCGCCGGGG
>NW_010325906.1:17306-38793 GCF_000700745.2 Antrostomus carolinensis | reverse complement strand
TTCCAACCAAACGATTCTGTGATTCTATGATCATTTTAGGATAAAAAAACCTAAGAGACAGGAGACACCAGGGAAGTTCATTCTCTTGGATAATTCAGGAGAAAATGAGATCCTCCACAGTTGTAGATGGAACAACAAACTCAGTCCACTGCTGAGAGAAAGCTTGATCAGCAAAAGTCAAAGACTAATACCTAACAACTTAGGATAGGAGGGAAATGGGCTTGCTGACCTAAGGAGATCTTTCCAACCCTGTGTTCCTACTATTTCACTGAGGTGCTTCACTTCTGGGCTTTCCATTCAGGCGACCACACTGGCCTGCAGAAGTGAGGCGTGACAGCCAAGCCAGAGCTAAGCATGGCTCTTCTCTGGAGCTCAAAGCGTGCCTTGGTCACAGGCAGTAATGCAGAGTGCTGCAGAGTGCTGCAGAGAGCAGCACAGAGCAGGCTCAGGACTAAAGGACAGCCGCCACTGATAGAAGAATCACCTACTCCTTTTCCTTCCGAGTTCTCAGCCAATTTACAACGTAACCAGCATAGTTAAAAGCACTTTGAGACTTGAACACTACAAGGGTTATTATCAACAGAGAATGACAGCTTACATTAAAAAACAAGCAAGGGAAAAACAGGTTTGTTGCTTAAAAATACACCAGTGATTATTGTTTTTCATTAAACAAAACCAGGCCCATTCTGTGGACCACCAAACCACGTTGACACAGAACACTCCCCAGGGAAGAGACAATCTTTACTCTTACCATCAACTGCTCTACATCTGGAGACTAGCTCCCACAACACCAGTCCCATTGCATACATGTCTATTCTCAGGAAGGCGTCTCGTTGGAAGTTGATTGCTCCCTCTAACACTTCAGGAGCCATATACCTCCTTGTTCCCACCTAGAGAGATAAAAAACAACTCAAGTTACATTCCAGTTGGGCCCGTCAGCCTCTGCTGGTTGGAGATGAATGACAGCTGGTTTCATTAGCCTTAAGGCTACTTCTGCTAAAGTTGCACCTCACTCGAAAAACAAGCAAAAAGGGGCTGTTTTTTCTGACACTGATTCTCATTAAGATCACTCGAGTCTAGATAAGCTACCAGAAGGAAAAAGGCAAAGTCCACAGCTACGTGTGTGATATTCATTCAGTGTACACTACAAATCTAATTTAAATGCAGCGTGGCACGGTGAGTATGGATGAAATCCTGCCTTCTCTGCGTCCCATCACATCTTGCTTCAGCAGCACACTCTGCATGAGAAAATGCTCTTTGGAGACGCACAAAACACCCTGAGGTCAAGTCAGACTTATCATAGTTGTTGAAAGTTCAATCCCCTTTCACTTCAAAAAAAAAATATATATATAGATAGATAGATATAAAAAAAGAGAAGAGTAAAATTGATATATCCTGACATGGTAGGAAAAGGTGTTGGTTTGACAGCCCTGAATAAAACAAGTTTCCTGCATCTATAGGATTAGTAAAGCATGAACCCTGTGAAGTCTACCCTGCCCTGGCTTGCTGTGATCTGTTCAGAAAAGATCCCCTCTGGCTTTGAGGGGATTCAGTCCTCATTATAGTGACTATCTTGTTGTGTTTAGTCCAGGCAGAGCCATACCAAGCTCCTCATGGGGCTGTGGCAGAATTATAGCCCATAATGTAAGAGAGTGGAGAGCAGAGCAAGGAAAAAAAAGCACCTTTTTAACACGGGAATTAAAATGCTTTTAATATTTTCCTTTAGGAAATTCTCATCTGTTCTTGCTGTTACCTGAGGCAATGGGGACAGGGGGAAACCAGGATGTGAAAAAGTGTGGAAAATATTGGAAAAGCTGAAAAAAAAAAAGAAGGTAAAAATGAGGAAAGCTGGAGGGGGTAACCCAGAAAAGTGTTCCCTCCTTCTGAGATAAAGGTAGAAAGGGAGCCTGCAATGGAGACAGGCATTCAAAAAACCCCGGAGGCACACGGAGAGGATCCTGGCCTTGCTGTGCACCAGCATGAGAGCAGAACAAGGGGCCACTCGCCGCAATGCAAAGGCAGAAAATTAAGAACCATAAAAACACAGTAAGTTGTTTACACAGCGCACAGCCAGCTCGCAAGATCTGCCGTTGCTAAAGGTCACCCAAGCAGCCACCCTGGCTGAATTCTTAAAACTAAATAAATAATTTTAGGAGTATTAATATTTAATACTGAGACAATAAAGAGTCAGCAAGTCTCATGTTTGAAGGAAGAAGCTGCCTAGCCCCAGGGTGTGGGGACCCCACCTGCACAGCAGTCGGAAGGGTCTGAACACACCCCCCACTCACCCAGATCAAAGCAGCTCCTGGAATTTATGTCTGTGTACAAGCTTTTATGGAAAATACATATCTCACAGAGAATAAAATGCATCTATACAAACTACCCCCCATTCCCAAGGAGCTATGGCAAGTTTAACTTTCTAAAATGTTATTGTTAAAGATAATGATTACCTGTCCATGAGTGTCCCCTGGAGGTTTTCCAGGTTCAAACCGTACAGCTAATCCGAAATCAGCTAGCACTGCCGTCAAGTCATTCTTCAGCAAGACATTTTTACTCTTGAAGTCCCTATGGACGAGCCAAGAAGCAAGTTTGGGAAGGGTTTATTACGGCACGCGTCTAAATCACATTGTAAGTCTACAGGCTTAGCAACCCCCAGTAAATCAGCTCCTTCCTTCCTTCCCTGGCTGCCCGGCATGGCCAGTGCTGGAAAATTCGGCTGCTCCTCACTGCCCATGTCCCTAAAACACAACCAAGCAGCCCTGTGGTGCCTAGCAGAGTCAACCAAACTCCACGGTGAATTAACCTCAAAATAAAAGCAAGGAGTGACATGAAGAGGGTGTTTTAATTAGAGCAGGCAGTATAAAGCACCATTTCTTGCTCTGAGCACCAGCTGTGCACCCCCATCCTCTGGATACTTCTTACATTTCTCGCTCCCAACAACAAATGCAAGACAGGTTAAGGTGGCGCATTTACTCTTTATCCTAGTAAGGATGTTTGCTCCTACCTACAAAATTAGATTTTCCTGGGAATTAGCAGATGCTGGTGGGACACTCTTCACCCTGACTACATGCTTCAACAGACTTTTGCCATAGTCATCTATTACACTTATGTTTTAATTGCTGGATTGATCTTCCCTGGAGAATTCAGAGGGTTGGAAAGCAAGCAGGGGAGGGGCCGAGCCCACACTCAGACAAGCTGTCAGGATCAGACCAGGCAGCTGATGGGCAGGTGTAAGCATTTGCAGTAGAGATGGGTGGGTCTATGCTTGAAGGTGGCTTTAAGGGGACATTTGTGTCAGTCCCATGCTGCAGCAAGATCATTTCAGGGCAGCTCAGGTAAATCTACAGGGGGTGGAGGAGGGTCACACCGAGATGCCTAACCAGTCAAGCCCTGTTCCCTGGGCTTCCTGCATTTTCATCTGAAAAGGAATGTTTGGCAATCTAATTAAATTACAGACCTTAGACAGCAGATGGCAATTGTCCTGTATGCTCAGCATTATAATTTCCCTATCATCAATTCACTCGGTGACCCTGCTGATTGCAGGACATTGCAGGCCTGCACAAAATAATTAATGAGGGCAGATACAATTGTTCCGCACTAGAGAGACCTGTCAAAATTCTTTGAGAAGAGAGAAACTGCTGGACCATAGAGAAGAGTGGATCACTGTGGCCTCAGATGCCAGAGCACCAGCTCAAAGGATCATGAGCAAAAATCATCCAGCCAGCCTCCGATTCTGAGCTTCAAAAATGAGAAGAAAAGATTTTTCCTTTCTAAGCTAAACACAGCGTGATGGGCATTTCTGACTTGAGGATTAAGACAGGCGAAATGGGTGTGAAGTTGGAGAGCATCATATAGCCAGGGAATCCCAGCAGAAACCAGCCTCCAGCACCTCAAGGGGACACACGGTGTTTCTAGGGACACAATACACTTTTACAGAGCCTACAAAATATTTGTATCCCTCCGTTACACAGAAAAAACACCGTTTACCTAATACCTGTTGTCGTAGAGACTGACTGCTTCCATGCTATAGCTTAGAAAACAGCCTCTAATGACACAGATAAACTCCTTTGCTCGGTCAGCATTAGGGGATTATGCCCTCCAGGATGGTACAGATTGTGCACGAGATATTTGCAGAACAGTGGCTCAACAAGGACCACACAGAAATTATTAGACAGTCTGCCTGAACAAGACATTTCCAGGGTGAAGTGAGAAGTAAACCAGGATTATTGTATGGGCATTTGCTGCTGTTATTCACCTGCACTGCCTTTTGGGCATGCAACAGTTAACTACTACATCTTGATACATGATGCAGGAATTTCCCCTTGCACTTCCTTTTTTCCCCCTATTTCCATACATTCCCCCCATTTTTCCATGCTTTCCTTCCTTCCACAAAGCACTTTGAACTGACAAATGTGAGCTGCAATGCAAACATATCCAAGACATGGAGAAAGACCAAGTCATGCCAAGTAGAATTCCCATGAACATCGTATGCATTAGACCATCCTAAAATGGTCACTGATAAAGGAAAGTGGCCTGAAAAGAAGAAAATCTCTTTTTCATGTAATGCTTCAAACTAGGGAATAAGAGGGTGAGTGAGCTCTCTTATTACCTCGGACTATGAACAACGGGTGTGTTAACTCGATTCAGACACCAGAGATTTTCTTTTCAGCTTCCACGCGGGGGCACTTTCACACCAACAAGCGAGCCCAGAACCTTAATCCTCCTTGTAGTGCTGGGGGCCAGTAAGGAGTTAGCTGAACCCCTGCCCAGCAGTGACTCAGGGGGTCCCACCTGGCAGCTCCAGCACCCTCACACCCATTGTGTGTGAAGCCATTCAAAAATACTCACTCCTCCAGATTTAAAATGTATATTTGGTGGGTTTTTTCTAAAACAAAAACAATACTAAAAGGAGTGGAGTAATCCAAGGGAAATCCCCTGCGTCCTGAAATCCCTCTTCTGTAGGTATGTGCTAAATTCACACAAATGGTGCATTCTCCATCTTTTATCATTTGCTAAATGGATGGGGACGCTAATGAGCACGATCTGTTGCTTTAAAGCCTTTCTATAGCCTTTCTCTGTTCCCCACCCTCAGGAATTTTCATGTATAAACCACTGCCTTTATTCCACAAGGACAAATGTCAGGGACACAGGGGTCAGCTCCAGGAGTAGCACAAAGGCAGCTGTGGGCTCTTTCAACAGCCCTCAGCTCTCAGAAACCTTCAGGTTCAGGAAGGGGGGTTGTTTTGGGGGAAGGGACACCCTTGCAGAAACAGGGATTATCCTGCAGTAGATGAACACAGCCTCGCTAGATCGGGTATAAACTGCTGCAGCTGGACATGGGGTTTAAGTCCCTCCTAGATGAAATGCAGTGGGTGGTGGGGGAGTACGGCCGCGGATTACGGCGGGTAGCCCACGTAAATCCCTTCTGGAAAACTCCCCCCTCCTGCCATGCCACCAGCAAACCGCTCGGTAGCAATCCTTTAGTCCAGGGCAAGCAATGTGGGACTTTGCAGAAGGGATAAAACAAGTACTGTGGCGATGAGGAGGGTTTAACCCACTTCCTTCTGGATTCCTGCAGTCCCCATGATGCTGCCAATCAGGTGGGTTGAAGCACATTCCAAGAGGCCTCAGAAGGACCCTGGTGCCTCCTCTGGTGTCTCTCACAAGCATCCCAGCATGATATGGGCACTATAAAACCACTGTGAAAAATAAGTAGCAGCCATTTTCTGCATTTCCACATTTTTTCCTTTTCTTACCTAATGATCAAAAGCTCTGTGGGAAGACACACAGTGGAGTTATCAGTCTAAAACACTTAGGGGAAAAAAAGGGCCCAAATCTTAGTATGGCCATAGAAACACACAGATTATAATGTGATTTATCAAGAACAGTCCTTTCAAAGAGAGGTTCTGCAACAACCAGATTTCCCTTCCCACTACACATCAAGAGAAGAGTTGATGGAAGAGGGAAGCACCTACACTTCAGACATTTGCCATAAACCACTGCCAGCCATACTGACTGTTTCATAGACAAGACTCTGACTACTTGCCCTTCACCATTTCATATGTGGCTGAAAAAAATTCTTGTCAGCATAGGATTTGTTTGGTTAAAAGGCATTTACTTCCTAAAAGCACAACGCTCTCCTCCATTCAACATCATTTCAAAGAGGCTGCGAACATTTGACACACCGCTTGAACGGTGTCAATGAAAGAAGCTGTACCTGTGTGCTATAGCAGGTTTGTGTCCTTCACCTTTGCACCAAGGGACATCTTCGTGTAGGTAGGACAAGCCACGGGCCATTGTTTCTGCAACATGGCAGAGCTCATTCCAGCTGATAATATTGCCCTTCAGGTAATCCGTCAGAGAGCCCTGCAAAACAGGACATCGTACGTTCTTAATCGCAGACCCTGCTACGTGACAGATGTGCCAACTCATCGGTTTAGAAAATGGTTTTAATGAGTGCTTGAGAAATTTGAGCCTTGGTTTAATAGGGGGAAGAAAATCACTGGCAAAAGTAAAAAAGAAGAAGGAAGAAAGAAAACCAGAAGTGTTCATGACTCCTCAGCCCTTGACAGCACAGAAAGCATCTGGAAGTCTAAAAGGAGTCTACCAATCTGCCAGGGAAGGGAAGGGTGGTAAGGAAGGGACAAAATCACTTCAAAACAGAGCAATTCATCTAACTTAAGAAAGGGGAAAGCCTTCCATGCAAGAAAATGATGCATCGTATCGGCTGGTTGTGGCAATGATTGACTCAGTAGACCTTGGATTAAACAGAAGGATAACATTGCTGGCTCAACCCCAGATTTGTATGTGTTTGTTTTATTTTAGTATTAGTCATGTTTGATAACTAAAGCAATCTATCAAACGGGAGATATGCCCCAAGCTTCAAAAGCAAACACAGAACCCATCTGCAAGGGGTGAGTTGGGACTATGATGGTCTGTGACCCCCAGCTCCCACGTGCTCATTAATGCACGTCAAGAGATGGTGACCACCACATATGTGCGCTGTGGCCATTTGTGCCTCTCTCTCTCTCCCCAAGTCCCACCTTCATTAATCATAGAATCACAGAATCCTATGTTTGTGTAGAAAAGCCTTGAAAGGTAAAGGAAGAGCCTTTAAATGAGGGGAGCAAGAGCAGTTCTCCACTACCACTGAGCCATGGCTCACCAGGGACAGCCTGGAGAGGTTACAGGGAAGTTTCTGGGAGAATATGAGACACCAAATCCTGCTGCTTCACAACCAGCTGCCTCTCTGCCTTCCCAAAATGTACGTGCAATGACACATTACCTTGTCGTGGAAAGCTGTGATCAGCCAGAGCTCGGTCTCTAGGTTTGTCCCTCTTTTCTCTGCTGCGATAAATTGCAAAAGGTTTTCATGCTTCATGCCAGGAGTATTGAAAATCTCCCTCTCGCTCTGCCAAGATTGCTTATCCTAAAGCAGGGAGAAATGCACCATCAAAGATCACGCTTCCCTTTAAAGCAAACAGCTCCTTCAGCTCAGTCAGAGCTGCTCATGTTCCCCTTAATATCATCCTCCGGCATTCGGATGTGATGCATCTCTTCAAAATGAGGCCGTTTTCCTAAAGGGTAGATGCTGGAGAAAGACTGGAAGTTGCTGTTCTCAGTCTCCTTTCTCCAAAATTATCCTCAGCTATTCCTAAAGCACATGTGTGGGGAGGGGGGGAGGAATCCAAACCCAATCTCTCACCGAGAAATAAGATTTGTCAAGATTTCCTAAGGATACTTGCAAGAATAAAGCCTGTGCATACAGCACCCAGATTTGCATTGTAGCTGTAATTGTTACGACTGCAAAATCTAATCTAGGCTCTTTTGAATATTTACTAGTAGGTCACAGCTGGCTTGGACAGAAGATGTGCAAATCTCCTTTAGCAACGCTATGACAACAAATACAGGGCAAAAAATTAACGAAGAAGGAGATAGCAGAGGAGCACAAAGATGTTTCAGTCATTCTTCTTTCATTTGACTTTTGATCATTTTTTCTCTTTCCATCTGCAATTCCTAGAGAGTCAAGTCAGAAGCGTTCAAAGGTTTCCTAGAGCGGAAGATGTGAGCTGACAGAAATGCTGCAGTGCAATTAGCTTTCACAGCACTGGGGCTGTGCCTCTGTAAGCCATAAACTGTTTGCTGGGTTTGGGTCTAAAATCTGGGTAGATTTACAATCTACCCAGGCAGGACACACAAAGCCGAGGTTTTGGTCCATTGTGTGCACTCTGGGCATCGCAGCTGCACGCTGCCTCGCTGGACTTTAACAACATGGTCATTTACAGTGAAGTTAAAATACCATCTAGATTTCAAAACGTGCTTGTTTTTGCCCTTCTTGCAACAACTACGACTACAGGAAGCATTTGGTAATGAGGTAACACAAAGAAAAGCATAGGAAGGGATCGTCCTTGAACTTTTTCCCCCAGCAGAAGAGTCCAAATGCATCTTTGTTATGGTCTTAAAAACACCTCCATAGGCACTTAAGAGCATCTCAGCACCAGTGAGGAAGCCCGATGCGTGAGAACCTAATGCAATACCCTTCTCACCTGAATAGGGAAGATTTTCACTGCTACGTAGTCATTCATCAGCTGAGCCTTCCACACGCAGCCAAAGCGTCCCCTTGCCTTGATCTCCAAGAGCTGCAGAGGTTTTAGGCCAACCAGGGGAGAAGGGGGTGGCGGGCCGGGGTCCTGCATGAGAGAAAAACACTGTCCCAAGCTGAAGCTGGACTGTAAAACAAAGGGAGGAGAGGGATGGAGAGACCGCGTGGGGAGAAAGAGGGGTAAAGAAGTGACATTTTATTTAATACAAATTATTTAGATGCACTATTTGCAGCAAGAGCAGCCCAAAATTCCCTACCTTGCTTTGCAGGGTATTACAATCTATGCCTCCAAGTGTCACGTTGTGTGTCAAACTACTGCCTGCCCTCCTCTGCCAAAACCTGAATTCTCCTATGTTTTCAAAGCAAGAGCTATTTTGGGCTGTAAAATACTGATGACCTCAAGGCTACCTCCTGCCAAAAGTAGGAACTTTTTGATCTTTGTGACCCAACAGCCAACTACACCTAAAACCTCCCACTGCTCTACACTTCATTAGGTGCATTTCATATAACCCCAGCAATAGGCAGTAAACAGGTCTGTCAGCATCATAAAGATTGCATCTGTTTAAACTCTGCATTTGTCCAGAAGAACAATGCAATCCTGCAGGACGTGTGGGGTTGGAGCTCTGTCCTATCTGCTTTCAGATGGGAAAGGTTCACAGCATGGGTTGGAATGGGCAGAGAAGGGAGGGAAAGGCAGCTGCTTGGCCCTTCAGAAGAAACCAGAAGGCTCAGGGCACAGCAGATCCAGCAAGGACCAGTTCCTGATGGCTTTGGGCCACAAGGATGACCTCCTGTATGCATTCCCTGATGGCTCATAAAAACTGAGCTTCAACAAGGAAAGCATCTCCTCTCACCCCATAGGTAGGGACTTTATCATCTCTATGATCTCTGCTCCTCTGCAAAGCCAGCTGAAACCAGGCCAGGGGTTTGAGTGCTTGGGAGGAAGGGTAGCCACCAAGCAGGGTTGTGTAACCCCATCCCTGAGGAATCCTGGACATGATTATAACCCCATCTAACCCCATCTGCCTGATGGAGGATGCTGTCACTGCCAGAGAGGCCAACTGTACCACCAGCTTCAAAAAGATAGAGAAGAAAAGTTAGGCCACCTGAAAAGAGTGAAGAAAAGTTAGACCACCTGGGAAGACTGAAGCAAAAGTGGATGTGAACTACACTGAGCAGTCTCTGTGCCTTTCATAAGGTCTGAACACAGGGGAGCAACTTGGAAAAGCCCATGGCTTCTCCCTCACCTCATTAATGTCGACATGCCCGTAGGGAGGCTTGCGGTGACGGTACATCCAGAAGGCCAAGAGGATGGCCATGGAGAGGACAGCGATGGGGAGCAGCGAGTACACCAAGATGTTGAGCAGAGAGGGCGTTGGTGGTGGTGGCTCGTATATGACTGCAAGAAAAAAGCAGGGTAAACGAGGGAAAGGACCCTTCAGGCATGCAACAGCACTGTCAGCTACACGGACAGATGCAACCAAACCCCATCCTGCCTTCTACTCCAAAGCTGACAATGCTTAAGTGGCACATCCCATCACACCCAACAGTATTCATAAGGCTCCGCAGTTTACTCTTTTCCATATGGCTATCCTAATGGAGTTACAGTGGTCCAAACCACGCTTTGCAAGCTGAGCCTCCATCTGACCTTTATTTAAGATGGGCGTTTCTTGCTGGGATACGTAAAAGCAGAAAATTTCCTCCTCTTAACCCCTGCGAATGTATTAAGCGAGCACGAAATCCCTTGCAGCGTTGCTTTGCCTTTTAAAGTGATTGACAAGATGTCAGTTTTTAGTAAAATGCTGCCGGAGCCACAATCAAATGCGCTATTCCCACAGTAGTTCTTGTTCCAAATTACATCAGTGCAGTTGAGACACAAACAATGGGAATACTAAATGGAGCCATGTTGCTATGTTGGAGACAGGGAAGGAAAAAATAGCAAGACTTGCCAAATTAAACAAAAAACTGTGAGAGAAAGAATATTTCTACTAGGTTGCCACGGGTACATTAATAACAGGAGATAATAAAACCCATGTAAACAATTAAAAACCTAACAGGAAAGCCCAGGAAAATCTGATAATGGTCTACTGGAACATCTCAGTAAATGCAGGTAGTTGATAGCAAAAGAAACCATCCTAAGGAAAAGATCTACATGCTTTAATATTTTTTGAGTGATACTTTAGCAAGTCTGTAGCTAAAAGAGTCATCATTTTTCTATTAGCCTCTGAAGAAGAACCTGCTATTACTTTTCTTCCTTTAAGTATATCCACAAACTGAAAGCTGACACACATACCCATTCCCTTTCAATTCCCAGACCAAGAAAAGACCAATCAAATGTAAAAAGTCCTTGATGCCCAAGATATGGGGAGACCTATGAAAATTAATGAAGGTGTCAAATACCTTTTAAGAGTCTAAGTTGATTCATATTATATAAATCACACTGCCCTCTTCCCCTTGTGTGGGATTTGGTTTCATAAGAGCCCACTGTGAATGTCCACCATAAAGAAAATCTAATCCTCACTGATGGTATACGAGGTGTTGGTACAACACACTTCACCCACAGAGTGAAAGAACATTAAAAAAACTATTCTTGAAGAATCCTGGTAGAAGGATTTCTAGACTTTGCAACCAAAACGGTACTTTGAGTTCTGTCAGATATATTTTTTTGTTCAACATCCAACAACTCAAAGTCATCACAAACTGGATCTAGAGGAAGAGACCCTAAACTTCCCGTCCACCCAGTCACTCACCTTCTGGGCCGGTGACTTCAGGCAAATGGGTAAATTTCTCATTGCAATAGTTGCCCTCGCAGCAGCAGAAAAACACTTGAGGGTTTTCTTCTGTGGCTACGCACTCCTGCCTGCGTCAGGGAGGGACAGACACGACAATGAAGGGAAGAGAAAAAACGTCAGCCAACTCCTGCCTCTTGCCTTTGGGAGCCAACCTGCCCCAAATCATCTTCTCCACGCGCCTTCTCCTGCTGCTGCACTGCACAGATTGGCAATCTCCACTTACAGAAAACAACTTGGCACTCAAATACCCCAGTGGATAGAAAAGATCCTTGAAAAGACCGTAAAGGAAACAAATGCTTCCATATGTACCGAAGGCATTAGATGGTGAGTAATAAATAACAGCCGCTGCCGCTAACTGAATGAGAAGCTGAGAAACGACAGAGGGATGCCTCCTTCCCTGAACAGGGTCTTTCCTGCAGCCCGTATGCATGCTGTCAGAGGAGAAGAGTGTTTGATCATGCAATTAAAGATTGTGCCATAAAGCACGTATGAGGAGGGCTGAGCTAAGACTGCTCTCACAGCCCTGAGCATCACCATAAGCACTAGAAGGGCACCAGCCGCCAGTAGCAACAACAGTCCTGCTGCAGGCAGAAGGAAGACTGCGGGTTTTGGGTTTGTTTGGCTTTTTTTAAAGTTTAATTTTCAAGTGGCATCTTCTTCTCTTTAAAAAAAAAACTTATTCCTGCACAAAAGTCTTTAAGAAAATAAGGCTGCAGCTCCCTTTTTTTTTGTATTTGCTTCTTATCCAGGTAGCGCTACAGCCTTCTCAGCGCTGAGGTTTCCTTCCACACTGTGCAAGGTGTTAGGGGACTTCCACGGATCAGACAAACTCCACTTCCACACATCCTCCCTCTCCCACAGATCAATGCCAAAAGAGACGTGCAGTGATTTTTGCAGTGCTCTAGCAGTCATTTCTGTCTCTTTCTTAACTGCCTGCTTCCCTTCCCTGTCACCTTTTGCTACGTTACCCTCTGCTTTTAGCTATTAGGGTTGCAGAGCTGCTCTCCACAGAGAACTCTATCAAACTATTTCCTGAAGCCCAGCTAAATTATATGCATAACTTCCTTCCTTCGACCACTCGGAGGAAGTAGCAAAACAATCATATGTGTTTGACATTATTACTCATTTATGAACCCATGCCAAGCCTCCCTATCTGTGGTATCACTGACATACTGCCACAAGAAGAACGGAAAGGGCTCTCTTCAATCATAACACAGGGTAGTTTTTGATGCTTTTTTTCCTTTTGGGGAAAAAAAAAAAAAAAAGCTGTAGCAGAAATGTCTCCTGCAAGGTCTCAGTTGGGAAGCACCTGGTTTGTTTTTCAGGCTTTTATTTTTTAAAACTTAAAAGAAAAAAAAAAAACACCTATTTGACTTATTCAAACAAACAAAGATGTTTCAAGAAGTTAAGCAATGTTTCTAGATGCTTTTTCATGAAATCAGATAACAAGCCGTTTGGATGTAACAGCATCAGTATCGGAGTCTTCAATAGAAAACACATCCTTTACTAAATCTGTTGGTTAACAAATCAAGCTAATGAGTGAAACCAGCCTGCTCCACATCTGCAATTCATTATCCCTGTCTTTGAGCTGGTGTGCTCTCAGGGCAGCCATCCAGGTACATATGACATGTTATACTTAGCAAATATTACAAATGACACAGTGGGAGAGAATGACACATTTTTCTATGGCAGCGAGGGCACGTTTCGTAGCGGTTCACGTGCTCTCCAAGGGAACGTGAACACGACCTCTCCGGTGGGGCTGTGTAAATAAAGGAAGAGCACACAAGTCGAGTTTTAAACACTACCTCTTCCTATAGCCTTAAATGTACATATGCCACGTTCTTGTTTCCTTAAGATAAAGAACAGAGTAAAGAGTCATCATCCACAATGTCCCAACCCTTGTACTCCTGAATTTTTCACCTTCTAGCAACAAGGAGGCAGCACTTTGCATGGACCAGCATGTGCTGCCTGCACTAGGAGAGGAGCTGCAGCCTGGCAGAATGGGACCGTGTCCTGCACCCAGGGGACACTGCAGATACAGGTACAGGGGCATCTCCCGAGGCTGCACCCAGGAGCTCAGCATCCAAAGGTGCTGAAGACAGAGACAGAAAGGGCATCAGCACATCACCATCAATCAAAAAATCATCTGTTTTTGCCATCTTGGGATGCAACACTACCTGCATTAAAGACTTGAGGGCATTCAAAGGAAGAAAAAAAAAACAAGACTCCCTTTAAACAGCCTTCATTTAATTAAAGCTAACCTTTATTTCAAACGTTGCTTTCAACACTTGTACTGTTTGTTAATTCTTAGAAGATCTTCTAGCTTTGCTCTGGAACTTCAGCTTTGAAGAATCAAGCTGCAGGATAATGGATGCTCAACCCTGGGGCTGCAAAAAGGCTTGTGAGGAGCCCTGGAAACTTTTTACTGTTGTAACAGAGCAACACATTATGACAAAGTTTAAGAACCACTACATCCCTGCACAGAGACTTCAGTGACAATACAAGTGTCACTGTATATGAGAGCAGGCACTGAAAGGAGAAATCTGTTTACAGTAAACACTTCTGCTTGGAAGTAGGAAACTAGAGTGACCTTCTGTTCTCAGAAGGATCGACATCAGGATGACTAATGGGCCAAGGAGGATTGATTTATTGGGAAAGAATAAAAATTGAACTATATAGAGAGCTTGGCTACGCAACTGGTAAGGGAATAGGTGTGGTGGGAAAGTAACCCTGCTGTTAATAATAGAAGGAAGATGAAGAACAAGTCACAGTTGAGATAAGCTAAGGCAACGGGCAGAAAAGCAGGGATAGTGTACAGCGCTGAAGGCAGAAAACTCTCCAGCCATGGGACAAACCTAGTTCCAGCTTAAGTCCCACAGCTTAGCATCTGATGTCCTAAACTTTTGGAATGAGAAGCTACAAAGATGTGCAGCTAGGAATTGCACCAAGGTGAGAGATCAACCTCCACTGGTGTTATATCAAGGGAAATCCTTGAATGTTATGTTCTGTTAATCCTTACTGAAAGGGGTGGGTTTGGGTTGGTTAGTTGGTCATTGGGTTGTTGTTTTTTTTTTTAACGGAAACACTGAGTGAGTCCAGAGCTACTGAGCATTGTCCTTTCAAACCGTGAAACTTCAGAGGGCTCTTTTCTTTAGCTGTAATTCTTTTCCCCTCTGTAGAATTGCATCAAGGGAAATGAGAAAAGACTAGTTTATTTTCTCAGCTATTTAATGAGGCTGGAGCTTTTGTAGTACAAAACCTCGCTCCTTTTCGGTTTGCTACAGGCAGCGACACACAAACACGCATATTGCTCTTGCTGCCCCACTCTTCCTCTTGGCCCGTCTCTTAACTCAGCTGAAGAACAGTGAAACTTTTTGCAATATCACAAATGCCAGAAAATTTCAACCTCTAACCACCCCCAGATATCTGTACTTTACTAAAGAGCTCCAAATTATTCCAAGTTTTCCTTTGTATCGCCAAATGCTCTTGGAAGAACATATTGCTTTTCATTTGATGGTACAGGACACGTTTTTCAAAGCATGCCAGAATTATCAAAGCTTTGCTAAGGAAAAAAAGAAAAACACACAACAAAAAAAACCCTAAAAGTACCTTTTGCAGCTTCTATTTAGAAAGTCAAGGCAGATAAGTGACAATTCTGAGAGCTGCATTAGCAACAGAAGTAATTACAGGGGATGAATGGGCCAATTGACTTGGACTTGATTTCTTTTCCTCGACGCAAAAATCATGAGTCTTTGCACTCAGAGGAACAATTAAACCTATATTCAGAAAAACCAGTTAGGCTATTACCTGTCATAACAGTTGAAGTCGTCTAACCAGCAGCCTTTCTTCACCAACTCAATGGAGCCCGAGTTGTTTCTCCAGGAGGCGTAGCAGTGGAGCCGCTTGTCCTTCTCACCCTCGCAGCGTTCCACACCACTCTGGTTGGTCTTCTCCAGCTCCCAGTTGGCGTTGTAGTAAATGCATTCCCTTGTCTCAGCCTCCCCATGGCCTGGTCCTGAAGCAAAATTGAAACCCCAAGTACGTTCAAACAAAATCAGCGGCAGATCCCGGGAGACGCATTTCCATGGGGCTTTGTTTTAGGTGATGCATACATCTGCCTCCCTGGCAGCTAAGCAGCTCATTGATGTGAGCTTCAGCACGATTTGGAGGGTTATTCTCCTTCGCTGGTGTGAGGTGGGGAACAGAGAGGTCAGGTTTGTCTAGGCTCACAACAGGAGCTCATGGTAAAGTCAAGAGCCCAGCTGAGACCCCACCCCAGATCTCCTCCAGCCAGTGCTTCAGTGAGAGAACACAAACAGGGGGATGTACAAGGCAACCCATAAACAGTATTTTCTAACCCCAGAAACCCTGTTTAGGAAAGGTAATCTCCTGGGATGCTACTTGCTGCTTGCTGGGATGTCACACAAGAGTTACCCTCCCTCGCCACCACTACCTCAGGAAACACCACCTAAAAATAGTTTCTTGCATTGGTAGGATGTAACTGAGAATAGATAATATTCATCCTGCACAGGAGGGCCAGACCAGTGCCTATTTCTCACTTAGATCCCAGTTCAGGCTTATTTGGATAAGTCTCCATACATTAAATGCCATGCTTTTAGCTGTGGTTGACACAGCTCAAGCTGCCTCTCCACCCAAGCAAGACCTCAGCAAAAAGCCATTCTGTTGCCTAAACAACTCTGTCCACCCCAAAGAGATGCTTGGCCACCACAAACCAAGAAGTCTCCATAGCCTGTGGGTCTTTCCCCCATTAAGAGCATTGTACCAAAGGACTAAGGAATTCCTAATTCCCCAAGTGAAACAATTCCCCTGTGGCCACCATGGCACAGAACTGAAACATGATTACAGACACATCCATTAAAAAGAGAGTCAAGTAAGGGAATATTGATATCTGCAGATGACCTGTTTTGCCCTGAGCCTTACAAACCCTCTCTTCATTTGGAAATATTCTGCTTTGTGGCATTTTGAGGATTCGTTTAAAATGAGAAGGACGAAACAAACACATGGCATGTAAGCTCACAACCAGAAAAGGTACCACGAAGCTCATGATACTGTAAAACCTGAGATGCCCTGCAGCCATCTCTCCTTGGGATTACCCAACTTAAGGCAAGGTCAGACCTGGCCATTTTTTTGATGGACTGCAATCATGGAAAACGTAGGTATCCCAATAAAATGTGTTGACAACTGAGTAGAAAACACAAACGGGTCCCGCAGGATGGTGAAATGAAAGTGCTGCACTCCCAGAATAGCCAGATCTTTGCAAAGCACAGAACTAAGTTTCAGGCTGGAAAATAGTGCTTTCATGACTCTATCTTCTCCAAAGGCCGTGTCACCTTTTATGTTGAGATTAAGGCAGTCAGGGCCACGTCTGGACAGTCTTAATGCAACCCAGCCTGCAATTCCCACTCAACATGGTAAACCAGCCACTGAAAGGCAGGTGATGCAATTCAGTCTTCATAAGACACTGAGCAGCAAGTGGCTTAGAGTCGGCAGAGAAAACACCCAGCCTGGGCACAGGCACCAACTCCAGGTCACTTATACCTTCTGTAGCTCCACTGTTTCCATACCTGAACACTCATCCACAACTGATGTAAGTACCCTCACAACACCCAGACAGACAAGGGAGTTTTAATTCCAACTGAAGATCCAACACACCAAGATTAAATGATTTGTCCCAAGTGAACAGGATGCCAGGTGGAGCTTGACCTGCCTTTCCACAGCCTGCAACTCCTCAAGTTGCCAAGTCTCTGAGCTGTTACCTGGTGGCAGGATTCACCTCCCATTTTGCAGTGCACAGAGATGGTGCTTGAGCTAGAGATTGCCTTCAAGCTATTCAATGTAGCTTGACCTGCTGTAGTGAATCAACCTTCTGCTGCCAACAGGCATCAAGCAAGGAGCACAAATGACCTGGCATGGAGCAGAAGTAGAATTATACAAAAGTTGCAGGAGAAACCATGGTTTTTGCACAAGCTATCAGTGATGTATCCAACCTGCTCCTGATACTGACACCTGGACCCAGCGATGAGCAATTTTCATGATATGGAGCAAACGCACCAGACTAGGAAGATCTCTTCACAAGTTGAAAAGGTGTTCAATTCTTCAGTAACACTTTTTTTGGGAATAATGTTTAATCTGTATCATGGGAGAGACTGCGAAGGAGGAGGGGTATGAGAAAATAATAAAACTGACTTCTGAATCTGGAAATTATATTCAAAGCACACACAAACAAGAGCTCAATTTCTACAGCACCTGCAGGTTTTATCAGCACTTGCAAAGCTCCATCTGAGTTTTCCTCTGACAAGTTGCTTACTATAATAAAAACAACCTACCAATATCCCTGAGCACAGAACAGTGTCAATATTGACACTCCTTGTTAAAGCCTTGATATTCGTTCTCTTGATACTTACACAGCACTTTGTTAGGGCAGATTAAGCATTTTTGCTAAATATTGGTTAATTTTCAGGAAAGGGAAGGTGCGTTGTCTTGCGTGCACAGGGGACGATACCTTTTTATTTATAAAGGAATGAGTAAATATCTTCGCTTCATTCTAATACTTCACATGGCTTCCAGCTGATAGCTGATACTCACAATCACCTTCTGCTCCAGTCCTTGAAATAAATTTTTTAATATCATTTCCATCATCTCAAACCAAATCCTGCTTTTGCTCTAGTTGGAAATTTCCTCTCCCTCTCCAACCCCATCTCTGAGAAAACAGGAAGGTTTAATGAACCATTTGCCTAGGAAGCAGCCCCAAAATCTAATCCTGGCTCAGCCACCTCTGTCCATAACCTCGAGCAATATTGTCTAGCCTGTTTCCTTCGCCTGCAACGAAGGGCCAATGCAATGCACAAAGCTGCAGTGAGATTTGACGTTTCCACTGTGCTTTGAAAAGGGAATGTTAAAGAGATGTGAGCAGGAGCTACATCGGCTCTGGGACCAGCAAACCAAGGCTGCTAAATCCTGTGCTGAGCCCAGGATCCCTTCCCCCAAGACAGTTGTCTTTTCTGGAACAAGTCTCAGATGAAGACTAAGATGTGCTTGCAAACACGCAAACCCAACTCTGCAAACAGCAACTGCGCCAGGAAAAAGGCCTTTTGCAGGTTTTTTTTTTTCCACTGTCAAAGTTTAGATGAGTTGAATAAAAGCATGTATAAAGTTCTGGATGACTAAATATATGTACATTTTCCTTAAAACAGTTCCTAAGGATGCTTGCATTAAGGAGACACTTTAAAAAAAACCTATGTGTTTGCTACCTGCTTTCAGATCTTTTTAAAAAGCCATTTGGTAAGGATCCTCATCCCGCTGGGTGCTCAGGACTGCAAGAAACCCTTTTGTTTGTGCCCAAGATGGTCCCAGCAGGAAGGGGCACAGCTCCAAGACTGGGTACTAATTTACGTGCTGCTCTAGCTCACCAAGAAACACCCACACCTTGCTCTGTAATGGATCACACAGAGCCCAGTTTGTAGCTAACTGCCTTATCTGCACTCGTTGTGTAAAAACCCTCATCTGAATGGAGGGAGAGGGAATTGAAACAGGGATTTGTCCCCCTGAGGGAGAACGGTGGGGTGGTGGTGGTGACAAAGAGAAAAGCTGAGCTCTGCTCCTGCATCTCCAGGAAGCCATGTAGTTTTTCCTGCCTCTTTTTTCCTCCTTGGGCAATGGGTACAGAAATGCTCATTCCCCCAAGGCCACTGGAGGTCCATAAGAAACACTAAAATGGACACTTCTGCAGAGCAACACAGGTGAGATAGGCACAGATCAACCATATCCTGCTCCTCATTTGAAGTTGCAAGAAAAATCAGAGGGTACTGCCCCAAAACAGGTGAAGGAAGTGCTTCTCTCCTTCCCCCAGACACAACTGACGCAATAAGGGTTGGGTTGGACTTAAGTTGGTTTCCCTCAACCCACAGCAGCACAATCTGGCTTAAGAGAGGTGTTGAGCCAAACCTGAGCAGCTGAAGGAAGGGACAGGATTAATTTTGCCAACAAAAAGGTCTTCCTGAAACAAAAGCCTTTGGGTGCAATCACAAACCACAGCTTGAGATGAACTAAAGGGGCTGTGCCCCATCCTGGTCCTGCCCTTCCCTCCCCACAAAGCTCTTGCTCTCTCTCTCATGCCAGCATTGGCACGTGGTAGGAAAGCTCCTGACCTCCTTCATTTGGTAGCATTGCCTGAGGACACCCATGCTTAGCTTTTGGCAGAAAGTCAACAGGACTTGGGTGTAACAAGAGATAAAACATTTGCTAAGCAAGTGTTGGAACACTGCTGTTGAAACTTGATTTAATTAGTCACATCACCATTCTCCTCCCACCTAACCCAACTCTGCCAGCCACAAAGCCAAAGTTGGAAAAAAACCTGTTTCCTACCTGGCAGGGACTCCCAAGAGGTACAAATACAGGTGGGATCTGCTGGCCCCTGCCACACAAACCCATTTTGTAAGGGAGATGTTTCAACTATGTCTGCAGAAAGTACCATAGGCAGAAGCACCTGGCTGCACAGGAAACGCTTTACAGAAAATGCTGAGCAAGCAAACCAGGAGCATGTACGCTGGGCAAGAACATGGGCAGGAGCATGGCATCTCCAGCAGCACAGCCTGCTATCAGCCCCAGTTCTTTCCATGGAAAAGAGCCTCATATCAGCAGCTGGGCAAAAACGATGAACATTTTAATACCACGATCCACAAACAGTCATTTATGGAATAAAGTCCAAAGTCCTGTTTGAAATTAAAATCTAAGGAAGAATGAGGCTTTGCAGGAGCAGATGGGTTTCTGGCATCCCACTGCATCCACCCAGTGCTTCGGGGATGATGCACACTGGCTTCTCCCAACATCTTCCTCGAACAAAGGTTGCACACAAATACCTTCACACAAAACACCATCAATCCCCAGAAACTCCCAACACATCATGAAGGCAGAGGGAGGCTACCCACCACCACCCATTTTTGGGATGGAAGTCAACTTTTTGACCTCAATTCCAAGAAACTATCATTATGCCAATACCCTTGGGTCAATTTTCTGCTCCAGATGACTGAAGCATCACTAGGATTTTGCCGAGCAAGACCCCCAGCACCTATCCAAGGCACATAATGATGGGAAGAGCAGTTGAAACACCATGTGATGCGGGAAGACCTCTCTCCTCTACTTGGGAGTTGCAAGGCACAGAGGGAGCTCATTAAAAAGGGTCCTCTTGAGCTGAAGGACTTCAGCTTGCTGAGGCATGGGACCTTGCTGCTGATATGAGACTAAACCCTGTTCTCCTAATTTAGACTCGCCAACAGATCACTGAGGCTGAGTTGTTATCCACCAGCTGCCAAATTATAGCCAAGATCCAGCATAGCAGCTCTGGGTTTAGGTGTTAGCAGTTGCTGGGCTCCTAACTCATAATTAGATACATAGGGAATATCTTCCCCAAAGCTGAAGGCTGCTATAAATCTCAGCTCTTTATCTCTGCCTGTCCCCTTTTTAAAACCTAAAATGAAAGTATATACGAAAAGATGGGATGTGTCAAAATAGTCTGCATAAACACTGAGTGATTTACCAGACAGTCTGTTTGCCTAACTGTCAAAACCACCGGGCTTTATACATGAAACTGTGTATGCAACTGAAGTTATTTGCAAACACTTAGTTATGTCCCTATATAGCTATTTGTACATGTAATTTTATAATATAAAATGACAGAGATTGTATACTGAATTGGGGTAATTGCCCTCTAATTTGGAGGGTAATTGCATGTAGCAATTAAGCAACTGCGGATGCATTCTTGCATGTGTGATTATGAAAGTCGGGCCCTTTGTTTGAGGTTTGGGTTTGTTTTCAAGAGCTATCCCTCAAACCACAGCATGGTTGAGCAGAGCTGGGAAATAAAAGGCTGCTGGGCGCTCACCTTGCAGCCCAGCATCTGCTGGGATGAGCCACTTTAGCGCTGGCTCACGTTCCCTCCTTCCCATTGCTCAGTGCCTGCGGGGATGCTAAACCAGCTGCCTCCAAACCCAGGGCTGCGTTTTGGCACATGCTTCAAAATAAGGGGACCATGATCTAAGCATGTGCAGAGCAAACTGGGAGGCACTGGTGGGGA